>NW_015643643.1:403665-406829 GCF_001515625.1 Sinocyclocheilus rhinocerous
TCTGTTCTTGTCAGTGGTTTGGAAACCTGGTGACCATGCAGTGGTGGAATGATCTGTGGCTGAACGAAGGTTTTGCCAAGTTCATGGAGTTTGTGTCTGTCAACATCACCAATCCTGAACTGCAAGTTGTACGATATATATATATATATATATATATATATATATATAGGCTTTTTTGATTTTTAAAAATATTTACATTTTTTACACATTTTGTTATGTATATACTTATATATACAAAATACATATGTAATATTTGTAATAAGCATCTGAAGGTTTACACGAAACTGAAATTGAAAAATATTGAATGATGTTTACAACATATATTTTGCCAAAAAAATCTGAAATACATTTTGCCCAGAAAAACTGCCTTAGAAAACTCTATTGTTCAAAATTTAGTAGAATTAGAATAGACCAAGTGACTCACATCTTGGTTGGACATCTCCCAGTAGGGCCTTTCTCCATATGACATGACTTCCCACATGACAATACCGTAGCTCCAAGCATCACTGGCTGAGGAAAACTTTCTGTACGCAATAGCCTCGGGAGCGGTCCAGCGGATGGGGATTTTACCCCCCTGACAAAACAAAATCTTTTCTTTTTATTATAATAGCAAGCAGCATCACTCTGCATTTCCTAGACAAACAAAGGAGATTGCTTGTTATGTAATGATGAGTCATAATTGAGCTTTTCTTGGAATATAAGTGTATAAAATGACGCACTCAGACCCCTGTAACAAAAAATTCAGATGTATTCAGACACATTTAGCATCTTATTATAAATCAAATTGCTCAATCACTCCTCAGAGTAAGCCCTTAATCTCATGTTATACTGCTTAGATAAACTCAATCCCATTCACTAACACACGACGAGCAGAGTAGTGCTAAGCTTCAGAGATTCTGGATCAGCTTTGGCTGTCTAAGGAGCACAGATTGTTATTAACTCTGAACGGCCCTGAATTTAAATGAACCAATATTGAAGCGGGTGCATGTGGCTTACTGTGGTGGTGTAAGCTGCCTCCGGGTCATCCTCCAGCACCCTGGACAGACCGAAGTCCGACACCTTACACACCAGGTTGTCATCCACTAGAATATTTCGAGCTGCCAGGTCCCGGTGGACATAGCCGATGTCGGACAGGTACATCATACCTGAGGCAATGCCACGCAGCATACCAACCAGCTGGATCACGGTGAAGTGTCCGTCATGCTTCTACAAAAGAAGAGAGAAGAGAAGAGGAGGACAGGCAAGAAAAAGGGATAGAGAGGTTTATCACAATGAACAATAAAAATATTCACTTTTAAACCAGACCTGACAGCAGAAATTGTTGAATTAAGTTGTTATTTTTGTTTTCTTTGCACACAAAAAAGTATTCGCTTCATAACATTAAAGGTGGGGTATGTATTTTTTCAAAAACACTTTAGAAAACTGAGTCGGGCCAAGTACCAAAACAAACTTGTAGCCAATCAGCAGTAAGTGGCGTGTCTACTCATGATGTGGAGGAGAGAACGTTCAGTGCACAGGACGGACATTAGCGAGCCGAGGTACAAAAAGATAGAGATGGCGGATAAAAAAAAGAAGAGAAAAACGTCTGCGGAACTAAAGACGGCTTACGATAAGGCAAGAAGTAGGACCCGTGTAAATATCGGATCAGCTTTCCAGCGCTGGAGAGAACTCAAGGAGCGGAAGGCCTGCGATCGGACGCCGAGGTTGCTTTGTTTCTTCTCGATAGGTGAGTAACACCGTGTCTACACCGGACGCTGCGCCACGCCGTGCCACTCGCGTCCGGTGTAGACACAGTGAAACATTGGTTTTGCTTTGTTTCACAGAACTAATCGTTGCCTGGAACACTGATGTCACGTGGACTATTTTAACAATGTCCTTACTACCTTTCTGGGCCTTGAACGTGTCAGTTGTGTTGTTGTCTATGCAGGGTCAGAAAGATCTCGATTTCATCAAAAATATTTTAATTTGTGTTCCAAAGATGAACGAAGATCTTACAGGTTTGGAACATGAGTGTGAGTAATTAATGACAGAATCTATCCCTTTAAAGCTTGTGTTTGGATAGTAGTTGATGAATACATAGATGCTAAGAATGATTTTTCTTTTTATTAACCTTATAGCTTTGAGTAGTTCGTTTTAAATTGAGGAAAGAACAAATATTGAGTAGGCTCTCAGTGAAATTCAGTATCAGTTGAAAACTGATAACCAAGAATGAGTGAATGAATGAATAAACAAACAGACAAACAAACAAACAAACTAATTAATTAAATAATTCCTGGTTCCTTTTTTGACATTCAATTCTTTTTACAGTTCTTGAAGGCACTACTATTAAACACTACATTACATTGTTAGTGGATCTACTGGTAACACTTTATTTTAAGATCTCTTAACTAGTTGCTTTTTAGCATGCATATTACTAGAATGTTAGCCATTTATTAGTAGTAATTAAGCACATATTAATTCCTTATTCTGCATGACCTTATTCTACATCCCTAATCCTACCCAATACCTAAACGTAACAACTACCTTACTAGCTATTAATAAGCAGCAAATTAGGAATGTATTGAGGAAAAAGTCGTAGTTAATAGTGAATAAGTGTTTCCTATTCTAAAGTGTTACCAATCTACTATATACAGTAACCAATGTAGTCCAATTCCTGAACTAATGACTTGTATAAGTTTTTTTTTTTTTTATCTAGAGAGAACAGTTTAGTTACAAATGACTTTGAGTCCAATTGATGACTTTGAACAATATTTAAAGACTTCATGGCTTTTCCAGTTTGAGATTTACTGGATAAGATTTTTTAAAACAATTTTTTACTCACCATTTCTACCTTACAAAATATTTTAGAGCTTGGCACAGCTTGGTAAACAAACATGTATTAAATGAATTAGATAAGAAATATCAGACACACTTTATTTTAAGGTCCAATTCTTGCTATTAACAAACCATTAACTACGACTTTTACCTCAATAAACTCCTAATTTGCTGCTTAATAATAATTAGTACGGTAGTTGTTGAGATTAGGTATTGAGTAGGATTAGGGATGTAGAATATGGTCATGCAGAATATGTGCTTTATAAGTACTAAAAAACAGCCAATATGTTAAAGGGTTAGTTCACCCAAAAATTCTGTCATTCCCATAAATTACTCACCCTCAAGTCATC
>NW_015643643.1:407679-424703 GCF_001515625.1 Sinocyclocheilus rhinocerous
CACTACATTACATTGTTAGTGGATCTACTGGTAACACTTTATTTTAAGATCTCTTAACTAGTTGCTTTTTAGCATGCATATTACTAGAATGTTAGCCATTTATTAGTAGTAATTAAGCACATATTAATTCCTTATTCTGCATGACCTTATTCTACATCCCTAATCCTACCCAATACCTAAACGTAACAACTACCTTACTAGCTATTAATAAGCAGCAAATTAGGAATGTATTGAGGAAAAAGTCGTAGTTAATAGTGAATAAGTGTTTCCTATTCTAAAGTGTTACCAATCTACTATATACAGTAACCAATGTAGTCCAATTCCTGAACTAATGACTTGTATAAGTTTTTTTTTTTTTTATCTAGAGAGAACAGTTTAGTTACAAATGACTTTGAGTCCAATTGATGACTTTGAACAATATTTAAAGACTTCATGGCTTTTCCAGTTTGAGATTTACTGGATAAGATTTTTTAAAACAATTTTTTACTCACCATTTCTACCTTACAAAATATTTTAGAGCTTGGCACAGCTTGGTAAACAAACATGTATTAAATGAATTAGATAAGAAATATCAGACACACTTTATTTTAAGGTCCAATTCTTGCTATTAACAAACCATTAACTACGACTTTTACCTCAATAAACTCCTAATTTGCTGCTTAATAATAATTAGTACGGTAGTTGTTGAGATTAGGTATTGAGTAGGATTAGGGATGTAGAATATGGTCATGCAGAATATGTGCTTTATAAGTACTAAAAAACAGCCAATATGTTAAAGGGTTAGTTCACCCAAAAATTCTGTCATTAATTACTCACCCTCATGTCGTTCCAAACCCGCAAGACCTCCGTTCATCTTCGGAAAACAAATTAAGATATTTTTGATGCATCGTGAGAGCTCTCTGACCCGCCATAGATGTCTATGACATCAGGGGTTCAACCGCAATTTTACGAAGCTACGAGAATACCTTTTTTGTGCAAAAAGAAAAAAAAATACTTTATTCAACAATTCTCCAATATGCTGTTCTGTGTTAGCTGCGCCACGCGGATACGTTGTTTTCGTTCAAATCAAAGCGTAAGTACAACATAGAAAAAGTATCCGGCGTGACGCAGCTGACACAAACCAGCATACGCCTTTTACGTTCAGTGGATACGCTCCAAAATGGCACCAGGGTGATGCGGAGGAGACAAATTTAATAAAGTCGTTATTTTTTTTTCTTTTGCGCACAAAAAGTATTCTCGTAGCTTCTACAATTATGGTTGAACCCCTGATGTCACATGGATTACTTTAACGATCTCCTTGCTATGTTTCTGGACCTTGATCGTGTAAGGATCCTTGCCGTCTATAGAGGGTCAGAGAGCTCTCAGATTCCATCAAAAATACCTTAATTTGAGTTCTGAAGATGAACGAAGGTCTTACGGGTTTGGAACAACATGAGGGTGAGTAATTAATGAAAGAATTTTCATTTTTGGGTAAACTGTCCCTTTAAAAATAGGCTTGCTAATAAGCAACTAGTTAATTGGTCCCTATACTAAAGTATTACCAAAATATCTTAATTTTTAGTCATTTTGGATTATTTTATTGCTTGTTTTTTGTTTGCTGCAGACCCCAAATGGACCCCAGCCCCCTGGTTGAGAACCACTGTTTTAGACTGTCACACCGCATGACATGTCAACTTTCTGAAAGCATTTCATATCAACTATCGATCTGCTGGCAAATTACAAAATGCTCTCTCTGGATAGGTCATGTTTATGAGCAATGTCAGGTGTGGTGTGCCATATTAATGAATTGAGTTCTTGTATACCCTCAGAAAAGAGTCCAAGGAGCCATTCTCCATGTATTCCACCACTATCATTACAGGCCGACCTACAAAGAGGAAAACAGGACACCTGTAAGTAATGGACTAGGTTATACAGAAAGAAACAGAGGGAAATGGGACAGACATTGCCACATTACTCGACTGTGTCTTTGCATGACTACAAGTCAAACCCAAAAGTTCACTTTTTCCTTCATTATCAGTGCTTAGTTTCTATGAAATTAGTGTATAATGTTGCTACAGTAACATCTGTAGTACCTCTATCATTTTAATTCACTTCTCCAAACAGCCTTGGTTAATCTATAGAAGCATGGTAGTTCCAAATAGATGAAAGACATGACATAACTCTAGAATCATACACTGAGAGTTTTTTGTTTCTTCTTTTTTTTCTGGAGGTTGCAGGTAGTTTGATTTATAGCGTGAAATCAGTGATTGTCTGCATGTCAGACCGAAGCTGTGAGTGTATCAAACTTGGCGGAGAAACACGTTTGTTTCTTGCAGAGAGAATGATCCAAGTTATTCTGTAATCAGTTTCATTCAGACAATTCGCATCTTCAATGATCAATAGCAATACTTCACGATGTCCTTATCTGTTTTATTTATGCATTTATTTGTTTATGCCCTGCCATGCTATTCAGACAGAGTTGCATTAAACTCATTACTGAAGGGTATTACATTACTGTTCAAAAGTTTAGGCTAAGTAACACTTTTTTTTAAAAGAAATTATAACTTTTATTCAGTAAGGATGCATTAATTGATCAATTGATCAAAAAGTAATAATACTACTTTTTTAAATAAATGCTGTTCTTTTGAACGTTCTATTCATCAAATAATCATGAAAGAAAAAAAGTATTATGGATTCCATAAAAAAATATTAAACTGATTGATACTTGAAAACATTGATACTCAGAAATGTTTCTCAAGCAGAAAATCAACATATTAGAATGATTTCTGAACGATCATTAGACACTGAAGTCTGGAGTAATGGCTGCTGAAAATTCAGCTTTGCCATCACAGGAATCAATTAAATTTTAAAACATATTCAAATTCATAAAAGTTATTTTAAATTGTAATAATAATTCACATTATTACTGTTTTTACTGTATTATGATCAAATAAATGCAACCTCTGTGAGCATACAAGACTTCTTTCAAAAAAGATCTGGCTGACCTCAGACATTTGAATGGTTTTATCATGGATATATTATACAGCTGTTTAAATCTTCAGAAGGCAAAAAGAAAGCAAAACGTTTCTTACTCTTTGTAACCACACCCTCCAGTCTGATGATGTTAGGATTATCAAACTGTCCCATGATGCTCGCCTCTCGCAGGAAATCCCGTCTCTGGCGCTCAGTGTATCCCCCCTTCAGAGTCTTTATAGCCACAGGAATTTCCTTTTTTCCTGGGATACGGAGCCGGCCACTGCACACCTCCCCAAACTCGCCTGCAGAATACACTCGAGTCCATATTCACTGTCATAACATTTAGGGTTACTGCTTGCATTTGTATTTACTAAACACTAGGTGGCAGTCAAACTATATCAAAGTTCACAAGTCTCTTTACAAGGGTTCTCCTTGTGGCAATTATTTCACATTGAATTATTTCCTACTTATCTCACTGAAGATTAGATTCTAATAATTTTGTCTTCTGAGAATAACAAAGTGATTTTTCAGAGAGGCATTTAAGAGCTTAACTGTGAAAATGATCTGAAATATATTTTAATTCGACACATAAGAGAAACCAGAGCCTAGATCTAGAGACTAAAGGAGAGAAGAAATCTGAAGCAGTTTTTTTTTTTTACATTTTTGAAGAACTTTATCTTCTAACCAATTTATTTTTAACTCATGACACACTTTCATTTTATATCTTGCTGCAGAAATAGCAGGAGTAGATTATGGGCTACTGAGTATCAAACTGAAGTGAGCTATAAAAAGAGCTCTGACCTGCTCCGATGACTCTTTCAATTCGGATACGATATGGATCGATTTCCTTGGCAAACTCATGAACGGCCTGTGAGGGGTCCTCGTAAGTGTCCGGGTCAATGTAAGTCTTTAATCCTGGGAATGGCACTATAAAAACATGTCAAAGGTTGAAATCTGTATTTTTTTTCTCCTGAATACATTTAAAATATGAATATACAGTATGTGAGTGAGTGTGTTAAGGTCTCATACCATGCCCATTTTGATACTGTGTTCTTTTTTTGTCTTCTGACTTTATCTTAGATTTTATGTACCACTGACACCTGTTCAAATAAAAAGAAATGTAATTGATCAATGGTTTTGTTGATGTACGTTACATAACACAATTAGAGACTTCAGCGCTGTCCATGGTTCTGAAGCCAGTGTCCCTGTAACCAGAAAGACTCAAGACACATGGCTGAACAGCCCCTCAAATGTTGAAATTAAAATAATGCTCCTCCAGGGAAAACAACTCAAGAGTGTTTAATTGTAAATTAATTTCTTTTTTTCGAGAAATTAAGACACTGATTCTGTCCGTCATCAAGAGCTCTTGATTTATTTGAGAGCTGCTCACAACAGCCTCCCTGCAAATCTGCACAAGCAGCTGAACACGGTGCCATCAGCCCCTGCAGCTGTGCGAGGATGTGATGGCACAGGGGCTGGCTGAGTGAGGTTTCACACAGCGTGCTGCACATGCTGATATTGCGAATCGCAGGACTGTGTGGCATGTTTAAGCTTGCTGTCAGTCTCACAGCAGGCCATTTCATGGCAGCAGACACGGCCGCGGCCGGGAGGCTGCAGCATTCCGACTAATCAGGCAGCGACATGGCTCAGCCAATCGGAAAATAGGAAGGTGCTCCGTGGGCAACAGGCCTATTAGGAGATGGATGGATAAGCAAGGAGCTAAATTAAGGGTAAATGAGTGAATGAAAGAAAAGACATATCCATGACATCCACAAACAGACAGACAGACAGACAGAGATAGATAGATAGATAGATAGATAGAAAAACAGACAGACAGATATATAGATAGATAGATAGAAAAACAGACAGACAGACAGACAGATAGATAGATAGATAGATAGATAGATAGATAGCAAATGCATATAAACACAACATCTGTTCATCTATCCTGGAGCATATTTACCTGCCCTCTTATTATTTGCTCCCTTATTACCTGCCAGTGATGAGAAGGAAGAGGGTGAGAATGACGAGGAGAGAGAAGCCCCCCACTGTGGCTGTAACAATCACCAACACCTGGCCCTGATCAGCTGCCTCCTCAGAGTCTGACATAGTGAAAGTATGTGTGTGTGTGCACATGAAAGAGCAAGAGAGGGAGAAAGAAAGAGAAAGAAGCACAAAACAATGAAGTCACTTTCAAGTTTACATTCGGTCGGTCAGTGGGGCTTCTATCAGTCTCAGAAATAGATTTAATGCCAGGAGAATGGTTGGTGGGTCTTTAAATACATACGGTGCACTAAGATAAGCCAAAAAGCAGAACTGAAATCACACAGCACTGAAGTCAATCACAATAAACATATAATGTTCCCTTCTAACATCTGTTTAAAACTCTACTCATGTCGTTGACATGGTATGACCACCATCTCAGAAAATTGAGCACAACTACAGTGTTTTAGGCTAACAGCTATTGAAATGGGGCATTTTTAGAGAAACCCTTACTCTCGTCTCCTGTGGCGAACTCAAAGTTGGGGCTGTAACTGCTGTAGCCGGCGAGGGTACGAGCACGCACGTGGAAAGCGTAAACCGTGGAGGGCTTTAGTCCGGCCACTATCACGCTCGGAGACTTCGTACGTGTAGAGGAGTAACTTAACTGTTCCTGTTCCTATAAATATAAAGGTAGAAAGAAAACAAGATTCTTCATTTAGCATACTGTTCATTATGTAACGGATGTTTTCAGTTTTAAGGCATCTTTACACATCTGAGTTTAGGCTGCTCTTCGCCTACTCAAAATTATGATAAATAAAGACAATAATGACACATACAGATCTGAGTAAAGTATGCCAGCAATAAAGTAAAGTATAAGTAAAGTATACGGATATAATTGATGTGTAAATGCATTTAAGCCACCTCTGAGAAGCTTTTAATGATTTAAAAACGAAGCTGGTGAGTAACCTTTTCATAATACTTGATCTCGTAGTCCAGGATGACAGCATGCGGCTGCTCAGTTTCCTGCCAGGAGAGGGCGATACTACTTTGAGATGCCCAGTCTTTTCTCACCACACCTACCAGAGACGGACCTGAAAGGCAAAAACAATTAGTTAGTGATGGTGAAAAGTTATGTCTGATGCAATGAGGGTTTCAATATGTACTGAAAATAGGTAAGCTTTTCTTAACAGGTCACTTTACTGCCATCTAGTGCTTGAAATGATAAACAGCACCTACAAACCATTGTCCCAAAACACCTGGTTTTACAATATGCTACTTAGAAATAAGCTTTAATATGCTTAGGTGTTTTGTCAGTAATGCCATTATATATTAATCAAGGTTGTAAATTGATTAATAAAAAATCACTGAATTGGCTTACACTTTATTTTAAGGTGTCCTTGTTACAGTGTAATTATACATTTAAGTATTGAGTAATATTAAATAACTACATGTACTTACTATATGGTTAGGGTTAGGATTAGGGTTTGGCTTTGGGCTACTTGCATGTATTTATGCATAATTTATTGTTATTATAATAGTTAGTACATGTAACGTGTATCAAGGTTACACACCTTAAAATAAAGTGTTACCCAGAATTGGAAATAAATCACAATTCATCATTGTTTGTGTACCCTCTTCTATTATTATTTATTCTTCTTTTTCACCTTCTTTTTATTTGCATACCATTGTACTTTTATTTAGCATTGTACTTATATATTTAGTTATTCTTGTTCTTAAATCACATATTGATGCAGTTACTTTTTGTGGTTTTTGAGCTGAAAAAGAAAAGAATAGAAAAGCTTTGGACATTATAACACCTGTGCTGGCAAAAGCAATTAAACTCTGAAACTGTGTTTCCATTTAAGTGATTTTTTTTTTTAACACAATTGGCTTTGAAATCTTGAACATCATTGTAATTAGTCAGCTCTGCTTATGCTATGCTATGTGAAGATAATGCACTCAGTCATGGCTCAGTCAGGTGGAAGAACCCAAGAAAAACACAAGGAAAATCCATTAAGGATCTGCATCTGAGGCCATTTACAATTAGCACAATTAGTGAAGTCTACAAGCCATTGCACTTTAGATGACGGTTCGTGTACATGAACACATAAACGATCATATACACCACAAAAACTGTTTGCTGCTGCTTTCTAATACTGTACACTTCAACAAACCATTTCGCTTTTTTCTCCCCTTTCACCTCAGCGACTAAAATGACGCCCACAGGTAGGTGGAGTCGATCTCTAATTGAATCCTGGAGCAGATTAAAATAGTGGGTGAATGGCATTAGCCTGACTGATTGAATTTCTCCCAGGTAAATATTCACTCTGGAAGCCCACTGAGACTGCCAGCACGGTAATCACTACCTCTGTCAAAGTAATCAATCTCTCACTGTTAAAACAGCTGGGAAAATATAAGGGGTGGACAGGGAATGGGAGGCTTTTAGGTACAGAAAGTTGCAGAGAGAGAGAGGATTTGGGCAGCCGGTAAACAGCAGAGAGCAGCGCTCAGAGATGTGCAGCATTGGGCGGCACTGCCTGAGGTCCTGTGGGATATCAGCGAAAGTGATTTGGAGAGAAAATAAGAGAATAAGACATCGGTTTTGCTAGGGTTACCACCTGTGACACAATCTCTGTCTCTGTCAGTCTTTCTCGGTAACCACAAGGGCTTTATCTAAAAGTGCGATGCTGTCTATCTTCCATCTACTACGTCTCTGCAAATTTGCTGTGTGGAAGATATATTGGAACGGTGTTTGATGAGACCCCCATGTTGTTTGTCTGACTTGACTCAGCACGGCGGGAGACGCCACGCGCTGAATCTCTCTCATGAGAGGCAGCTCATCTTTTATTGAGAGAGGACGGCCCGCGCAGCTCGTGACATCTGACTACTTTAGGAAGAGACTCGCATGAGGAAGAGACTCGCAGGTTTGCACAGAAAGTAGAGTGACCGTAGAGAACAGGCAGCACCTTAATAAATGATGAAGCCTCATCATGTCGCTATTTACAGAGGTAGAGATTGATTTCAGAATGAAATATTACACAGGAAGGGAGAGGGCAAAAAAGTATTTTTTTCTGATTCTCTGACTGCCTGACCTTAGCTCGGGTTGTCAGCTGGTGAAAGGGCAGGAGGCTGAACTTGGTTGGATAAACAAAATGACATTATGACTCATAACAGACCCAGTGAAGGACAGCTGGGGAGTTAGTTCACGATTTATTCAATATTTATCTGTCTTAAATCTTTAATGGCACATTGGACAATCAGTCGGAGATTATTTTGTATCACATGCACTACCGTTAAAAAATATAGGGTCATTTTTTTAGACTTTTATTTAATATTTTACTCAGTAAGAAAACTTTCAATTGGTCAAAAGTGACAGTAAAAGCATTTATAATGTTACAAACCATTTATATTTTAAATTAATTTGGTTCTTTTGAACATTCTATTCATAAAAGAATCTTAAAAAAAATGCATCAAGGATTCCTTAAAAACTAATAAACTGTTTTCAAGATAATAATCAGAAATGTTTCTTGAGCAGCAAATCAACATAATAGAATGACATCTGAATGATCATATTACACTGAAGACTGAAGTAGTGGCTGCTGAAAATTTGCATCACATGAAATTTCAACATACATTACAAAAGAGTAAAAAGTTTTACTGTATTTTTGATTGAATAAATGCAGTCTTAGACTTTGCATTAAATACATTAATATATTTAATATATTTAATGTTAAAAAATTTATGTATTAATGTACATACAAAAAAAATGAATTTCAGTAAGTGAAACAGATGTTAATTCAGTAATCATTCTAAAGAATTCAGTTCAAGAAATAATTCATCAGACTGATCTAATCTGCTGCTAAGCTTCTTTTTGATTTTTCCCCCCCATTTTTGCGGTACATTTTGTTTTTTAACATAATTACTTTCAGTTTACGTAATTTAGTTTACTTTTGGGTTATTTTGTGACTTTTTATTGAAAAACAGTAAATCAAACTAGATTTCAACATGTCTGCAACTTTCAAGATTACTGCTAGGCCAGGATTCTGAAGTACTCACAAAGTTCTGATGCCATTTCTGACAAAAACATGAGCATTTTATTTGTTTCCTCAAACCACATTGTGAACAGAATTGTTATAACAGGCCTTAGTTGGTAATTAGCCTGAAGCACCAACGATCACGCAAGAAGAAACCAAAAGGAGAAACTGCAAACACAAACACATTCAAACATACACATTCAAAGCGAAGAAAAAATGAAGGCGCTTAATGTACAGTCATTATGCGGAGCTGACTTGCATTTTTATTTTAATTAGCTGTCCTGCTCCGCTTAAGGGAATCTTCCATTGACTTTCACCCCTGAATCATTCCAGACTCTTTATGGAGGCTGCACAATGCCTAAATGATGAGTTTCCCACATAATCAGCAATCATACCACTCTAGTCAAACAAACACCAAAGCCAGATTAAGGATAATTGGATGTTGCTTGTTTTCGCAGGGTGTTTTTTTAAACATCACATTCTCTCATAGAGAGTTTACCAAAATGACTGTCAGGAAATGTGGCACATAAAATCACCAAAGCCAGATTAAGGATAATTGGATGTTGCTTGTTTTCGCAGGGTGTTTTTTTAAACATCACATTCTCTCGTAGAGAGTTTACCAAAATGACTGTCAGGAAATGTGGCACATAAAAAATGTACATGCTTGTGAGCACACATACTGAACACGCAACCTAAGTTCTTGTTTTATCGATGTGGCTCTGGAGGGGACATGCAAATAGAAACTGTCCTTGCATCTACATTTCTGTGATTTCAAAGATTTCTTATAAGCATGAGAGGAAGCGAGGGAAAAAGAGAGCTCCTTTAATGCACATTTTCCTTCTATTTCCCATGGCTTGACAGATTTCACTCCCTTCCGCCCCGTCCTAGAATTATATACAAGATTAAAAAGAAAATGCTTCCCTATAGCTCCTATAATCTTCTCCTCTAAGTGTATCTCATGTAGTCCTGTTACAATAAGTGAACACACTCATCTGAGAGTGCTAAACCTGAGCTCACCCCAGCTGAGCATTAGAAATGTGTAGGTGGAGCTGTGGCATAGCAGTTAGTGCATATAGAAGAAGTAGGTTTAAATCCAGTTAATTAATTGAATCCAGCAATTTTGGAACATTGAAAATGGAACAAATTAATCATGCAAATGATCCATATGTAAATTCCATAATAAGAAATTTTACTACCATCAGAGCAATTAAAGCCTAAAGCAGCCTATTACCCTAATGTGCACAGTCAGCGGACCACCTCAACCACTTTTATTGGGAGCATTTGTTGGTTTTATCAGCAAATATATATACAAACAGTGGAGAAAACAATTTCTCACTGGAGGAAGCAATGTTATGGATAAAGGATTCATTTTAGCTGGAAGCAACGTTAAAAACCTCTTAATGATGGATTTGTTTCTATCAAACATGTGGACTGGCGTCAAGTGGATTACTTGTGGATTACTGTGATGTATTTATGAGCTGTTTGGACTCTCATTCTGACGGCACCCACTCACTGCAGTGGATCCATTGGTGAGCAAAAGATGTAATTCTAAATTTCTTGAAGAAGAAACAGACGTATCTACATCTTGGACGGCCTAAGCGGCCTGAGTACATTTTCAGCAAATTTTCATCAAGCTTTACAGTGTAAAACAGAGTTTAAACATGTGACGTGTGTTTACAGCAGCTGAGGTTCTATCTGTCTTGCAGTGAATGAGTTTACCAGGTGCTCTGAGAGAGGGAAGATCCGACACAGAGTTTGACAAGGCCACGTTTGATTTGTTCTCTGCAATGAAAACAACTCCAATTCAGATTCAAGTAGGTTTAAATCCAGTTAATTAATTGAATCCAGCAATTTTAACACATATATATGGAATAAAAATGGAACAAATTAATCATGCAAATGATCCATATGTAAATTCCATAATAAGAAATTTTACTACCATCAGAGCAATTAAAGCCTAAAGTAGCCTATTACCCTAATGTGCACAGTCAGCGGACCACCTCAACCACTTTTATTGGGAGCATTTGTTGGTTTTATCAGCAAATATATATACAAACAGTGGAGAAAACAATTTCTCACTGGAGGAAGCAATGTTATGGATAAAGGATTCATTTTAGCTGGAAGCAACGTTAAAAACCTCTTAATGATGGATTTGTTTCTATCAAACATGTGGACTGGCGTCAAGTGGATTACTTGTGGATTACTGTGATGTATTTATGAGCTGTTTGGACTCTCATTCTGACGGCACCCACTCACTGCAGTGGATCCATTGGTGAGCAAAAGATGTAATTCTAAATTTCTTGAAGAAGAAACAGACGTATCTACATCTTGGACGGCCTAAGCGGCCTGAGTACATTTTCAGCAAATTTTCATCAAGCTTTACAGTGTAAAACAGAGTTTAAACATGTGACATGTGTGTTTACAGCAGCTGAGGTTCTATCTGTCTTGCAGTGAATGAGTTTACCAGGTGCTCTGAGAGAGGGAAGATCCGACACAGAGTTTGACAAGGCCACGTTTGATTTGTTCTCTGCAATGAAAACAACTCCAATTCAGATTCAGAGATGAATAATGAGAGACGTTCAAGTATTTGTCTAAACACACTCAAAAATCATCCACCCCCAGATACACATGCACGTCTCTCAGAGGCTCACAAACAGCAGCAATTAACTGGCGAATGAAGCAGCTGCAGTAAATATGCAGTCGATACGACAGAACTCGGGCTGAGTGCAGGCCGATACATGTAATTGCAAACACATGCGAGATGTGCAGACGCTTATTCTTTCTTTTATGACTGTGTGTGTGGATGCATGGGTCTGTATATGTTTATTGAGTGTGTAAGGGAAGTATAAGAGTCTGTGTTTGTGTGTTTGCATGATTTGAGAGTCTATACATGGGCCAGTCGGTATTCAATTCAATTAAACTGGCTTTTTGGTAAACGCAGTGAGGTATTAATGCATCGAACACAAGCAGTTTGAGCTGAAGGGAGTTGGGTCATCATAATCAATACTAATTCACTCTTTTATAGTTCAAGGGTAATTAACAAGCTACAGTGAATTAGCGCTCCACCTCTGTCTCGTCACGCTTACTGGCGGTGATGTATTTCAGTAGAAATGCAAAATCTGTACATTTCTCATAATAGTATGACTTGGACGAAATTGAGACACTGCAGCAGTTGTGTGAAAAACAATGTGCTTGAAAACTGAAGAGCCTATCAAAACATCAGCTCAGTTCAGCTTCTAAGCCAGCTGTAACAAGCAAAAATAAGATGAAAAGCACAAGAGAGAGGCTGGAAGTGAGTGAGAAAGTAAAAAAAAAAGGTAGATCGTCTCTAGGAATAATTGTTAATTTCCGGTAACAGATTTGTCTTGGAGTGCGGAAAAAATAGATGATATTCTGTTCCCCTCCCCTGTCCAACCAGATCTTAATTATTGCACCTATATGGGCCATTATGTGCCAACACCTGGCCTCAAGGGAAAAATTTGTACATTGCATAATTTTTCACTTTGAGCTGTTCCCACTGCCAGGAAAAATAAATAGCTAAATAAATAAATAAAATCAGAGAGACACTGAGAGAAAGAGAGAGACAGAGAAGGAAGGGGGTGGTAAAAATAACACAAATAGGCTCTCTAATCCCACTTTCTCTCTAAGACAAAACAACAAAGATTAAAAGAAAATTGCAGAAGTGCAAATACGTTCACAAAGCTAGATGTCTAGATAATAAAGAGAAAAAAGCTTAGAACACCATCCTAAGCGAACTGAGGGGAGACAATAATGACTTGAAAAACAGTGTATTCTACATTACTGTAACCGATGCAGGGTTACCGTAAACTACAGAAGAAGCAAACAAAAATGAATAATCTGTGTATTATCCAGGTAGCACTTCTTTAGCCTGCGAGGATTGATATATCATTGCAACGTACAATAATAAGAGAAGAAGAGTCCAAACAACCAGTGAAAACATCCAGTGGAAAGATCAATGTTTACAGACTAGAAAACACAGACATGTGTTTTATTCTGCTGGCAAGTCTTAGTCCTTCAAGGCCATCAATGAAAATACCTCACACAACTAAAACCAAAAATAGCTTAGGCAAAATGTTTCAGTATATGGCGATTTTGCAAGGCAATTTTGATGGAAAATCTGTGAAAATCTACACAGAAACATAACGTGTTAAAGGGTTAGTTCACCCAAAAATGAAAATTAGCCCATGAATTACTCACCCTCAAGGCATCCTAGGTGTATATGACTTTCTTCTTTCAGACAAATCCAGTCGGAGTTATATAAAAAATTGTCTTTGATCTTCCAAGCTGTTTAATGGCAGTCAGCGGGTGTTGCAGTTCATCAGTCCAAAAGAAGTGAAATAAAGTGCATCCATCCATAATAAAAAGTGCCTCACACGGCTCCGGGGGGTGAACAAAGGCCTCCTGTAGCGAATCGATGTGTTTTTGTAATAAAAATATCCATATTCAAAATGTAATAATCAATTTAATCTAGCTTGCGCTCACTGTTGTACATGGAAGCAGCTCCGGGCGGATGACATAGGACGTCGGTGTTGCGCATGCGCATGCGCTGCACAGAAGTGATGAACGCGGAAGCGCAGCGGAGAGATCAAAACAAAACAACGGTCACAAACTCGTACAAAACGAGGATTTGTAAAGAAGAATGTCGGAGGATTTCGATATAAGCCAAGAGGAGACTGGTTTTCCTTTTCTAAAGTAAGGAAGCTTTGCTTCCTTTGCTCCTGTAAACAAACTTTGGTTTTCACGAGACTTACCGGCGCATGTGCAATGCTGACATCTTACGTCATCCTCCCGGAGCTGCTTCCATGTACAACTGTTGGCGCAAGCTAGATTAAAGTGATTATTACGTTTTGAATATGGATATTTTTCTTACAAAAACACATAAATTCGCAACAGTGTGCCTTTGTTCACACCCCACCCCCCGGATTTATTTCACTTCTTTTGGACTGATGAACTGCAACTGATGAACTAACCCTCTAAGGTAATGTATTTTGATTTTAGAATGTTTCGATATTTGTGCTGGAAAACAAGACAAAATACTGAGTAAGAAAATCCCATTTTGCAATGTGAACCTTTTGAAATACTTAAATTCACTCAATATTTGTATAGCCAATATATAATCTATGGCTTTGATCATATGCATGCTTGTTTCACATTTGTTAGATCATGATAATGATGGACCATCCAAGCAGAAGTCCAGTGTCTCTGATCTTCATGACAGTGCCGAACCATCTGTTTCTGGTCCATCAAGACCATTAGAAATCTTTAGAAACCAGCATACAATCAGCAGAGTGAACACGAAACAAAACCAGAAATGGCTCAAGCAGAAACTGGATTATCGTTCCAGTCCCAACCTGGCATGGGAGTGTTTATATTTACACCTCATTTTTTGTTTGTTTTTGGTTTGTTAAGCTCTTTTTAATTCAATCTCCATCAGATAACCAGGAAATGCCTACAGGAGGCCTTTGTTCACCCCCCGGAGCGGTGTGAGGCACTTTTTTATTATGGATGCATGCGCTTTATTTAACTTCTTTTGGACTGATGAACTGCAACACCCGCTGACTGCCATTAAACAGCTTGGAAGATCAAAGTCAATATTAATATAACTCTGACTAGATTCGTCTGAAAGAAGGAAGTCATATACACCTAGGATGGCTTGAGGGTGAGTAAATAATGGGCTAATTTTCATTTTTTGGTGAACTATCCCTTTAAATTGAGCTGATAGTAAAATTGTGTTATATGTAGCTTTAAGCATTATTCATTGGTAAAACTTTAACATAAGTTTCAATTTATTAACATTAGTTAATGCTTATTTATGCCCTTGTGAAAAAGAAGTGTCCTTAATTATTTTGAATGTGCACTTGTAGTGTTCTTCTAATATTAAATCTATATTTTTAAAAAAGACTGTACTTGCAAAATTGTCACTTAAAAGAGAGAGTTTATTAACAAACTTAGGTACAATTTCAAATGACTACATTTTAATATTTTGTTGTGATCTAAATAAGTGCATTTATTTTGATTTGTTGACTTGAGTATTTATTGTTTTTGTGTTCAGTTGTATCTAGGACTATTATTTTGAAATTATTCATGGATTTTACTTTGCATTCTTCTCCCTCTAAATCATTTCCCTTGGATAATTGTGATTATCACCCTGCATGTATCTCGTTTTGTTTCTCGTTTTCCCCCTGAGTACATATAGCCCTTTGTTTCCTGAATTCTTTGTCAGTCCTTGTTTTAATATGCTTTGTTACACTATTCTGTTTTGTTTCGCTCTGCATGGTGTTTTCTTCCTTTTTTAATTTAATAAACAATCCATCACAATCCGTGACACTAAGACTATGTTAACACTGCATGAATTAATGCTTAATTCAGATTTACTGTCTCATATTGTCTGTTCACATTATTTTTTAAAACATGGTCAGTATCAGATTTGAGAGTAAAATTATCACGGTTTTCATAATTTTTCTTTAAGTTTGGTTTGAATAGAGATGCCTCCACTGACTTTTTTAGAAGCTATCTTCCATATTAACCGAATGACTAAAGAGCTACCAGTATATCTTCGGAGTGACTCCCATCAGTGCAGAATTGTGATGAATGTTGATCTAGTGACATAAAAGTCACATGAATTCTGATGACTGGTACTAATGGTACTTAATTGTATATTTATCATTACAAATGTGCAATTACAAATATATTTAAATACAATAACATACAGAACAAGTTTCAACAGAAATGACAGAAATGCATTAAATTACTTGCTTTAAAAACTTTAATAATTAAAGTTAACTGTACTACAGAACTGTACAGAAAAGTGTTACCAAATAATTAAATAATAAAATAATATTTAATAAACAAACACACAAGGTGCAGAAGGCTTGCAGAATTTTATGAATGACAGGCGTTCTAGTTTTGCAGAAATGGGTGCAGCTGCCAGTGCAGTTTCGTGTGGGCCTGCTCATGGGAAATCACACTGAAATACAAAAACATCTGAATAGGCACAAACTGAGCAGGCCACTTTCACATTTTGACAGACCAGAATCAGAAAGACGAAATCATTATGATGTCTGACAGGACTAATCTGGGCTCATTAAGTCCATAATTGCATATTAATATACCATTTTGCCAGCGATATCAGTGGGCTAGCAAATAAATCTTCATTAGAGTTTAAACAGGTGATTGCCATTTCACTCTTATGGTCTGTGTTGTTGACAGAAATTGTACAAGAATTGCAATCCATCCATCATCCTCTTAAATTCACAATGGAAAACAAAAACAGAAAGAGAGAGAGAGAAAAGAGCGAGAAAGACAGATGGCACCAAAATTGCAAGTTCTTGCGTCTTTGTTCTCCGATTCATTGACAATGCCCAGCACATATACATTAGCATTCCAGCATTCAAACAATATGTGTGCAATCACCGTCAGCCTGCCACTCACTTGCAAAGACACAGTGCAGTTAACTCTCCATTATAATGCCCTTCAGGGCAATAAGAAAGCTCTGCTCAGTCTCGAGTGCTTTGAGGGCTGCCGTGGGGGTCAGAAGTCTGGATGTCTGTCTCTGTGTTTTCTGGCGCACAGTCTCTCAAAATGGAGACAGTCACCCTAGTCTTTCCCCTTTCCCTTTTTCCTTGTATCTCTCAATCTCTCTGTCTTTCCCTGGGGGACAGTGAAGTGTCAGCATGTGTCTTTGCCCCTGCTCGTCTCAGTAAGGTCTATGGACATTTTGGCCTCAGATACATTCAAGAAGTACTCTCACCCTCTCTCTCTCTATAGTTAAATGTATTATTTCAATTATCACTGGTCAATTTTTCAGATTTTTAGGGGTTCAAGAGCATTGCGCTGAAACCTTATTGAAATTCTTAAGATTTTCAAAGATCACCATTCTGACATAAAAGTGATTTGTCAAACCAAACCATAAGACGTAGAGACCTTGAACTTTAAAGGATGGTAGTACCTATCCCGTCTACAACATCACCAAGGCTCGCCCCGATTGGCCTGATGGGGGCGCTACAGCGATCAAAGGTATGATATCGCTCC
>NW_015643643.1:424713-427271 GCF_001515625.1 Sinocyclocheilus rhinocerous
AGACAGTCACCCTAGTCTTTCCCCTTTCCCTTTTTCCTTGTATCTCTCAATCTCTCTGTCTTTCCCTGGGGGACAGTGAAGTGTCAGCATGTGTCTTTGCCCCTGCTCGTCTCAGTAAGGTCTATGGACATTTTGGCCTCAGATACATTCAAGAAGTACTCTCACCCTCTCTCTCTCTATAGTTAAATGTATTATTTCAATTATCACTGGTCAATTTTTCAGATTTTTAGGGGTTCAAGAGCATTGTGCTGAAACCTTATTGAAATTCTTAAGATTTTCAAAGATCACCATTCTGACATAAAAGT
Organism: Sinocyclocheilus rhinocerous; assembly: GCF_001515625.1. Lineage (NCBI taxonomy): Eukaryota > Metazoa > Chordata > Actinopteri > Cypriniformes > Cyprinidae > Sinocyclocheilus > Sinocyclocheilus rhinocerous. Next base: position 425,019 of record NW_015643643.1, read on the forward strand.
GATTCGTCAAACCAAACCATAAGACGTAGAGACCTTGAACTTTAAAGGATGGTAGTACCTATCCCGTCTACAACATCACCAAGGCTCGCCCCGATTGGCCTGATGGGGGCGCTACAGCGATCAAAGGTATGATATCGCTCATAACTCCTAAAGCGCTTGTTGCAGACTCAAGTGTCTTATATCATGAGAATTCTTGGGTCAAGACAAAACAAAACGCACATGATGGATTTCATCGCCACCTTGGCGAAATGTTCAGCTATTTTGGATTATTATTTTTTTTATTCCATCCGATCGGAACCAGACCATTGCAGAAAAATTCTCTGGAGAGTGAGTATCAATAATTAACAAAAATTGCAGTCTTCAGAATCCTGTTTCATGTGCAAGAAGCTGCAAAGTGTATGTTTACATGGAGAAGACAATGGAAAAGCAGCACAGTGGAATGCAAAACCCTGTAAAGAATGCAATTTTTTTACTAAGCATTTACTGTTAATAGTCTACCGGTGTGTTATGCTTTTAGTCATTCTGAATTTGAATTGCCTTGACTTTTTGGGTTAACCTTTAAACCTGAATGTGTACATTCTGGCTAAGATCTGTTTAGCATTTTTCCTATATTATATTATTTATGAACATAGGATATGTTTTATACAGGTTTCATGCATCTTTTCTGCAAAGATATTTAACAAGTCATTTGTTTTACATTTACACCATGATGACCATTTCATGAGTGCATGGCCATAGCCAGGGTTTGAAAATTAGTGAGGTCCGGGGTGGGGTAAACAATTGTGCGATAATAACCCCTACAAATACAACTCATTATATACACTAAACACTTTAAAAGAGACAGACATGTATATGTTTGTGAAAGATGTTTTCTCTGTTTCGGAGGGATGAACACTGTTAAATTTGACCATATTTATTGGATCAAATTTTGTTAATATTTTACTTTAGGGGTGGATAATTGTATCAGTTGTTTATTAATCATGCAACAATGCATATTACTGTTACAGTTTTCATTAACAATCATTGCTATATAGATGACAACTTTGTCTAGTGCTCTTATGAATGATTTTAGCATGACTTTTTGTAAATTTACTACTACTATACTGAATGAAATAGCATAGACTTTTTCATGGCTAGTGTTTGCGTAGGCTATTTCATTTCATTCTGTAACCTACTTGTTCTAGATCTATGTACTAGTGTTAAATGCTACTGTTTTTGACATGAAAGATGTTTTCTCTGTTTCGGAGGGATGAACACTGTTAAATTTGACCATATTTATTGGATCAAATTTTGTTAATATTTTACTTTAGGGGTGGATAATTGTATCAGTTGTTTATTAATCATGCAACAATGCATATTACTGTTACAGTTTTCATTAACAATCATTGCTATATAGATGACAACTTTGTCTAGTGCTCTTATGAATGATTTTAGCATGACTTTTTGTAAATTTACTACTACTATACTGAATGAAATAGCATAGACTTTTTCATGGCTAGTGTTTGCGTAGGCTATTTCATTTCATTCTGTAACCTACTTGTTCTAGATCTATGTACTAGTGTTAAATGCTACTGTTTTTGACACTGTTTTGATAATGTTTCTGATGGATAATATCATGATATGTTTTGCATTTGCCTTACCGAATGTGCTATCCTGTCAGCAATAACCTGACCATGGGCTTTTTTGATCAGTTTAAGTGCCGGCGATGCAGTGTTGCCAGATTTTAAAAAATAAATAAAAATTATTTCAAATCTTTGCAAATAAGATAATATAAAGATATTGCTGACACTAAACTGCAACTTCAAAGTTGATCAACTTTCTAAAGTGTCAAATTAAGTGGAAAAGACAAGTCCAAATATGCTTATAATAGCTGCACCTTCCGCCCTCACTCACAACTCTCTGAAGTCTCGTCACTCTGCAAGTGTCTCGCAGCGATCATTTTCATAGCACGGATCCTAAACATTCTTGCAAACTATCTAAACAGAATTATACATGTCATGCAGACATTCATATGAGGAGTTTTAAACAGCAAATTAGTCATTCAGAGAATACATTTTATTTTTGAACATGAAAAATTTACAAAGGTCAAGATTGTGGTGCACTTGGAACAGATTCTTATTTACTAGATGGTTTTGCAAGTTTTTAATAAAGAGAATGTTACTTGAATTATGCTGCAGTTACTTTTTTAAATGAAATTTTTATCTTGAATTGGTCAAACGTTCTGAAAAATTGAATTTGTATGTATGTATTTAT
>NW_015643643.1:427282-427421 GCF_001515625.1 Sinocyclocheilus rhinocerous
TAAAAACATTATTATTATTATCATTATTATAATTATTTTGCCATATTTCCCAGCACTATTTATTAATCAATTATGAAACTGGTATAACACACACACGCATGCACGCACGCACGCACGCACGCACGCACGCACGCACGCA
>NW_015643643.1:427431-428617 GCF_001515625.1 Sinocyclocheilus rhinocerous
CACACACACACACACACACACACACACACACACACACACACACAGCCCAACCCCCTGTCACTTATCTTTCCCCTACCGTTGATCTGAGGTGCTCCGAGCCTCCCAGCTCTGTCTAAAACTGACAATGAAAGGCTCCGTTGAGGCCACTGCAGCTAAAAGCCCCCAAAACGCACTGGGATGTAATGTTAAATAAATGACAAACGGCTTAGGGATGAGGGTCTTCGGTCAGTACTCAGGGGCCAGATTGTCTGAATGAGGACAGCTTGAGGAAGTAGTGTAAATATCAGAGCATTAAAGAATCTAAATGACTATGGATCTAAATAAAGTAACTTAAGTTACGAGAGTTTGCTGTCAATTGCCGGCATGCAAAATGAAATAAGCTTCAGTTTTGCTATTTATTTTGCTTTTTCTTTATTGAAGTTGTGTACGTTTGGAATGGTGTGTGTATAGGAATTACAATATCATAGAACATTATTTGTCATTTTTTTCCATGCGCAGGCTCATCGCTAAAGTAGATTATGCCTGGCTGAGTAATTTTTAAAATGAGATTTGGCCAGCTAGTTTAATATCTTAGATTGCCATTTTATTAGTGTGGCTCTTATTGGTGACGTACGAAGCTTGAATAATTTACGATTTTTTTACACATTTTTCTTTATGAGAAAAGCTTTTTATTGAATAACCTCTATATTTCAGTGCAATGGACGTTTTTATACCAGAGCATCTGAGAGTGGGACTTCCATCAAAATAACAGACGCTGCCTCGAATTGATTTGGTCTGAAATTCTACAGATAAGTATAGACAGATGAGAGGAAATGAGGCTATAGATATGGATGGACAATCATACAAAGGCAGCAGAAATGTAATTCCCTATATTTTCAAATTCTTTTTTTACAGAACTATTGCTGTGATTTGATTAGCCGTATACGTTAGCACAGCTATGCTATTAGAATTTCAACCATGGCAACAGTCCCTACATGGAAAAACTGGGGGTAAATCATCATTATTTTTCATGCTGGTTTATCATGGATAGGGCCAGATGTATGTTGTTTGACGAATGTTTTATTAGTCTAGCCCACGAGATGTGCAGTTGCTGTGTTATTCATTCAAAATATTAGAGAAATATAGTAGCTCAATGCGTAGAATATCTTGATTAGGTTAAAACCGAAACCAAGCCATTCACACAGAA
>NW_015643643.1:429294-429790 GCF_001515625.1 Sinocyclocheilus rhinocerous
TCTCATGCAAGAGATGTAGCCATGCAAAGTTAAAACGGTTTAAACTTTTAGAAAACACGTCACAAATTTGTGGAGGTTTATTCCTTTTCAATGAGTCTCATATGTTTTTAAAGGCAATCTGTGTGATCGGCGATTCGGCTCTTTGTATTAAGCAATGCATAAATACATGATGCTGTTTTGTTCATAATTGTTTATGCAATTTACGAAATTATGTTTGATTTATATGAGTTAATTTAGAAGTAATGCACATTTTTTTATAGACAGTTATTTCCTTGCGTTGACAATTTAATGCACTGCATTATTTTGCTCATTGCGCCCTCCTGTGGCTTCGGGAGACAAGCCAAACGTTTCCTTAAGACCTATTTAATCTGCATATAAAACATTAGAAATTAGATATTTGTATAATTTTTATTTTGTGTTTGACTGTTAAAACAAAAAATATTTTTGTTGTTTGTCTCAATAAATTGGGTTAATTTAAAAATACAGTGGTTAAATT
>NW_015643643.1:430743-456830 GCF_001515625.1 Sinocyclocheilus rhinocerous
TTCCTTAAGACCTAATCTGCATATAAAACATTAGAAATTAGATATTTGTATAATTTTTATTTTGTGTTTGACCGTTAAAACAAAAAAAATATTTGTTGTTTGTCTCAATAAATTGGGTTAATTTAAAAATACAGTTGTTAAATAAAAAAAAAAATTATATTGCTCTGTTTTAAAAAAGGTTATAAAAAATGTCAAATATATGAAGAAAGGTAAATTATCGATACCTAAAATCGATAGCTAAAAATGTCAATTATTGATACCGAACGATGTGAAACATTATATCGTTGATACATGTTTTAGCTATATCGCCCAGCCCTAGTTGCTACATATAATAAACTATAAAATATGTTTACTATGGGGATTTTATATTAATATATTCATCTACCCAGAGAATGTACTTATGTGAAAATTACATATCGCCTATATAGGTAACATACTCGACAATATTACATTTTTTATATGAGAGTGTTGAATAATACCACTTAATCACAGTTTTATCATAGTTTATAGTTAAAGTAATCGTTGCAACTATGCAGAAATTGTTTTTATATTATTATAGTTTCAGAATCCCTGTTAGGGAAAACAAAATATTGCTTGATTTCCCAGATGGGTCAGGCTGGCCTGTTGGCTGGTCTTAGAGGGGTTTTGGACACTTATCAGCTTGGCCAGGCTGGAAGACCAGCTTAAACCAGCTAAGAAAATGTAGCGTCTGGACCAATCAAACACACAATTTTTCATTTGATTTAACAAATCAGTTATTCATTAGATTAACAAATCGTCACAGTCCCCTCACCCAATAAACTGGATGCCAGGATGTCTGCAACGACACCAGGACCCCCCTGGTCCCCATGGCAACCACGACACCTTTGCTAGACCAGATACATTTACGACCTAATGGAATGTAAGTAGGGAAAATCACGATTAATTATTCATATTTCCCCATGAGCTGATTCGCTACAAAAAGAAAAGCTAGGCTGATTTAAGGTTGTTGTTTTTTTGGTGTGGGAAAAAGGTTACGTAACTACACTGTGGGAAAACAAGACATTAGCACCCCAAGAAACCAGTGGCAGCATTGGTAAGCTGTTTCAGAGAATGAACCTGTTAAAAACTAGCACTGCTGGCAGAAATGGTTGTGAGCGAACATGTATAAACGCCGGAGGACTCGGGGGGAATGTGTGTGCGTGCCTGTCTTGTCGGCCTGCCAATGTGTCAGCAAAGTGTGCAGGTACACATGGATATGCATGCATATATCAATGTGTCCAAGCATGTGTGTGTGTGTGTGTGTGTGCGTGCTGTGTAATTGAGAGTTCCTCTGACATTATGCAAGCCCACAAACATTCTGACACCTTGCTATTGACAATTCTATCCAAAGCCTAAAAATAATAAATAAATATAGAATTCAGAGTTCGGAACTGCACAACATGTAGCCTCTCAGCCCCTGGAGATAACATTCACATTTCATATGTCTCACACAAACTCATCCACTCTCCAGGAAAGCCTCAAACACACATATCTAAAACATGCCATCCACCCACCCATCCAAAAGCAATGGCAGCACAGAAACCGTGTTCAGCATTAATGCCTGTAGCACTTTGAGTTCTCCACTAGTATTTCTCACACAACATTTCAGCTGACAGTACATTTGTGCTGTAACTCACTCTGGCTGTGGGCTTCTCCTTAAAGACACGGCTGGGTCAAACAACACCTGCCAGCCCCGCTTTATGTTTACAGTGAATGACTGCACTTTGTGTTGACCAAAAAATGCATTGAATAATCCACAACAGAGCTTAACACATTCACATTACTGTACAATTGCATCATACTGTGAGCTTAAAGCCCCTATTGGCTGAGCTTATTTAAAGCTGCAGTGTTTTATTTCGGTACCATTAGTAAGACCAAACATAATTGCACAAAAAAATTACAAAAATTAGAAAAACAATGTTTCTAACAGGCTTCCCAAGCATCGGCCATTGTTTGGAAGAACAGGACATCACCTCCAAGGTTAATGTAGTTAACTGAAACTAAAAATATTTAAATAAATATGAAGAGTTCAGATGCAAAGTTCATTATTTCACTTTAATTGTATAGAAAAGGACCTATACATTGCTATTAGAGTACAATTACTTAACCTAAAAATAGGAGTCTAATAAAAATGCTAATTTTAGAAGAAAATTTCAGATGGCACTTAGAGGCTTTTGCATCTGAACTCTTCATATAGAAATACATAAATATATTTTTACAATGATTTACAGAAAACACTCACTAAAATGCTGTACAGTGCAACAATAGTTTATATAACAATAAAACTTGTCAGGCATATTTAGAAATCATTGGATGTCATTAAAAGCCTCACAGTGCATATAATATGATTTCTATGCATATAAAATCATTTTTGTGAATTTACATTTATGCGGACACCAAAATGGGATGTCTCGGCTTTGACCCATATCAAAGAAAAAAAAGAAAAAAGAAAAAAGAAACACAGCTTTAAATGGTATATGAAACACCTTGACACCTTGTGCAAATTAATTCAAGGTTGTTGTGTTTCACTAACCACTGCGGGTTAGCAGGGTTGCACAGAGGGGGAAAAAAGATGTTTAGATCTATTAAACATGCTTCAATCACTGTGTGAGGAGCTGAGGGTATGATATTTTTGATGTAATATGATTGTCTCTGAGTGGCAGAGAGAGTTCACCATCAAGGCTTGTTTGGATCTCTTGAATCATGATTCTTTGGCTCGGCCGTCTGCCTCTGCTCTTCTCTAGCTCTTTCTGCTCATTAATACTGCAATGGTTCTGGCTAGTATGGGTGGGGGAACTGGAGGGTTGTTGGCCCCTTGCCCCATCATCACCCTTGTGGGATTCCTCCACAGAGTCCAGCCCAGCCCCACAGTCACTACCCCCAACCTGACCTCTATTAACATTTGATGTGGAGCTAAATAGACACCGGAGAGGAAGATTTGCTGTACTGCAAATGTTATACTGTAATGAGCTCTGGGTTTTAACTTTGGCAACTGAGCGCTAGGGATAATCATTAAAAGATATTTATAGCATTAGAGTTACATTCGTGTAGATGCAGTACATACTGTACAAGTAATGTAAGCTTTGTCATTATTAAAGCTATTGTAAACATGCCATTCCAATACTGCAATATATTATTAGGGAGTTTTACAATGAATATAAGATCAAGATCACCTCTGCTTAGACTGATCTAAACATCAGGACAATTAAGCCACACGTTATGAATGTCATTGTATCAAACAACAGCAACAAATTTAGTTGCATTTATATTAAAGAAGCTGATCTTTCATACCTTTTTGAAGCAAACAAAAATTGGACACTTTCTGGTTGTCAAATTTAGTGGAACGTGTTCCTTGTTGATTTGATGAACTAGACCTGTGGTTGCTCTGCTAGGAGACTTATTTGCTAGGGTCACTGGCTTCATAAATTCCTCTAAAAATGACCTTTTTAAAGGGCACCTATTATTATTTTATTTATTTATTCATGCATGCATTCATTCATTCATTTATACATTTATATGTAATTATTTGGCAAATATTCAATTATGTGATTCTGTACATCAGCAATAATTATTTTATCACCTATGCAACATAATCATCATAAATTATGTAAATACAGGATTTTAAAGGAATAGTCTCTCAAGTTCATCTCAAGACCAGGTCCAAGAACATACTTTCATAGTTTTGGACTTGTCATAGATCCAAAATCATTTAGACTCAGTCTTGACTCGGACTCAGCCTACTCAGACCTCGGCCAGGACTCTTCAAAATATCTTCTGTAATGTAGAAGAAAGAAAGTAATACAGGGTTGGAGCATTATGAGGGTGAGTAAATGATGACAGGATTTTAATTTAGTCTTTTTGTCCATTTAGGAGTCCCTGCTCTAAATCAATACAATTCATATATTTTGAAAATTCGTGTAAGTCTCTACAAAACTGCTCTGAATATTTTCAGATGCTATATATACACTGTGCAGCTCAATTTCTTCCTTATACTCTGTCTCTTTCCCTCTCCACAGGTGGTAGATTGAGGGCTTGAAGGATGGGTGTGAAGCTCTTCACTGTGATTACAGCTCATGAGGCAGACTGATCATATCAATCAATCTTTCTTCTTGATGCTGATGAGCCTCCCTGTCTTTACAAAGGATAAAATGACCCTGCCATTTCATACCCTGCCCTGCTGTATAAGACCACCTGGTCCAGATATGACTTTTAACCTTTCTTTCAGATGGCACTTAGAGGCTTTTGCATCTGAACTCTTCATATAGAAATACATAAATATATTTTTACAATGATTTACAGAAAACACTCACTAAAATGCTGTACAGTGCAACAATAGTTTATATAACAATAAAACTTGTCAGGCATATTTAGAAATCATTGGATGTCATTAAAAGCCTCACAGTGCATCCCCCCCAAACTAATTCATTGTAATTTTAAATCTTTACCAATCTTTGCCACTACCCTTGAAACACTAGATTTTTCCCAGTTGTCAAGTTTTTAATCATTTAAAATATATTAAAATTTAGTATGATCTTTTTTTTAATAAGTACAGGTAAGAATAACTATGTTGTTTCATTTTTACATGAATAAATGTTACGCTGAATGATGATGGAACATTTTTTTACCTATTTTTGACATTTTGTTTTCATCAACGTTATTTGAAACATTAAAGTAGAAGCTTTACTTGCATTGACTATGCTTTCCATGCACATAAAATAATTTTTTGTGAATTGAATTTTATGCAGACACCATAATGGGACATCTCACCTTTGACCCATACCAAAGAAAATAAAAGTTATACACTGTGGCTTTAAATGGTATATGAAACACATTGACACCTTGTGCAAATTAACTCAAGGTTGTTGTGTTTCACTAACCGCTTTGGGTTATCAGGGGTTCACAGAAGGAAGAAAGACGTTTCAGATCTATTAAACATGCTTCAATCACTTTTTGAGGAGCTGAGGGTCTGATATTTTTGATGTAATATGAATGTCTCTGAGTGGCAGTGAGAGTTCACCATTATGGCTTGTTTGGATCTCTTGAATCATGATGCTTTGGCTCAGCCGTTCGCATGGCAACAGCCTCTGCTCTTCTCCAGCTCTTTCTGCTCATTAATACTGCACTGGTTCTAGTTAGTATGGGTGGGGGAACTGGAGGGTTGTTAGCCCCTTGCCCCATCATCACCCTTGTGGGATTCCTCCACAGAGTCCAGCCCAGCCCCACAGTCACTACCCCCAACCTGACCTCTATTAACATTTGATGTGGAGCTAAATAGACACCGGAGAGGAAGATTTGCTGTACTGCAAAGGTGGTAGATTGAGGGCTTGAAGGATGGGTGTGAAGCTCTTCACTGTGATTACAGCTCATGAGGCAGATTGATCATATCAATCAATCTTTCTTCCTGATGCTGATGAGCCTCCCTGTCTTTACAAAGGATAAAATGACCCTGCCATTTCATACCCTGCCCTGCTGTATAAGACCACCTGGTCCAGATATGACTTTTAACCTTTCACACTTCTCCAGACATAAAATCATTCATCATGTTGCAGTACTTCATGCAACAAATTGTACTTCACACTATTCCTTTAAAGGAGACATCTGGATAACCAAAGATGAGGAAACGGTTGAATCGCTCTGCTTTACCAAAACACAAACCAATGAAGCTGAAGCACAATCCAGCCAATGCAAGTGAGCAGCGAATCATCAGTCAGGGCACAGGAAATGGGCACACACAGGGAAATTGATAAAAACGATGTGAGAATAAGTCCTGAGAGTCGAGAGAGCCGTCCTGTGGAGACTTGGGCAGATTCTAATAATGAAATTTGGCCATATCTGCAGATACAGCAGCCAGATTGAGGAAGACAGCAGGCTTTTAGATAAAGCCGTGTGTCTCTATTAGTGTGAAACTGAGCTAAGGCCAGGAGACATCCCGCATTTGATGTGCTGAGACAATGCCTCTCCAGGATGAAATGAAATTTGCAGTTATCATCATTATCATGATGAACGATGAGAGTCTGGCCAGGATGGCAATAGTTATGAATACCTTGTGCCAATGGTTTGTTTTTTATAGACAGGGAAAGCATGCTAGCAGGTCTATTGCTCAGAACATCAGGAGACAGAGGTTGGAATGAGAATCTGAGACGCTACAATTTAACCAGTCAAGACTGTTTGAGATTAACTACAAATTGGACCAATTCTAACCAAGTAGATAAGAATAGGCCTATATATGTTAACTGTTCAAACGTTTGGGGTCTGTAAGTTTTTATTTTATTTATTTAAAATTTCTTTCACCAGTGCTACACTTAATTGTTCAAAAACACAGCAAAAAAAGCAATATTATGAAATATTTAATAAAATTAATTCTACTTTATTGTATCTTACAATGTTATTTATTGCTGTGAAGTTGAATTATCGCAGCCATTATTTCAGTCTTCAGTGTCACATGATCCTTCAGAAATTATTCTAATATTCTGATTTGCAGCTCAAGAAACATTTCTTATTATTAGCAATGTTGAAAACAATCATGCATATGTTTGTAGAAACTGTGACACATCATTTTTTTTATTTCTTTGAAATTGATTTAATAGGATGTTCAAAAGAATGGCATTTACTTGAAATAGAAATCTTTCATAACTTTATAAATGTTTTAGTATATCTGTTGGTTGATTTATTGTATCCTTGCTGATTTAAAGTTTTAATTTCTTTAAAAAAATTACTGACCCCAAACTTTTAATGTTTAATTTCATTTCATTTCATTTCATTTCATTTCATTTCATTGTTTAAGTATTTTTTCATGAGCTGTTGGAAGACAGCCTGCAGTTCCAGTTGTCCACCTATGAAGCCTTCCCTATACTATACTGATTATAACTACAACATTATAATTAATGAATAAGCTTTTTTCTTTATTAATGTATAATTTTAATGCATCAGAATCACATGCAGATATCTGTTTAGTCCACTCCTAAATTATTCTGTAATGTGAGCCTTGTTTGTGAGTATATTGTCACAACATAAATTTAAACTTAAAAAAGCCTAGAATATCAACGATCCCCAGTTCAGTTCGAGTCAGTTCAGTGTTAAAAAAGCTCTACTCACCAGCCTGCTCTGTGCTGACGGTGATATTGGCAAGCTGTCTCTCGGATCTGCCCAAGCCCGACACTCCATTCAGAGCCTCGATTTGGAATGTGTAGTTGGCATGCGCCACAAAGTCCTGGACCACCACAGAGGTGCTTGTGAGGCCCGTGGGTTTGGGTACGAAGCGCACGTTGCTGTTGCATGCCTCGCAGGCCTGGCCATCAGCTCCACATCGGAAACAGAAGACATTATAGCTTACATCCTTCCGACCACCTGTGTCGCTGGGCGGAGTCCACTCCAGAAAGAGGGCGGTCTCATTGATGTTAAAAACCATGTTTCGAGGAGAGGAGGGCGGTCCTAAAAGAAAAGACACACCTGAGCCCTTCGCAACCATAATTATCATGCTGACAGAAATCCATCTGTGAGAGGAAAAATAAAACACCTATTTGAGCAAAATAAAAGTGACGTGACATGTGGCCAAGTATGGTGACCCATACTCGGATGCAGATTAAGAATTTTTATCTTTTTTCCGCTCTCTCAAAAATGGTGCATATGCATTAACTAATGAATCCTTTTAATGCCTTAAAAACCACTCGAGAGCATTTGCCATCTCTCTTTCACTCCCTCCCTCTGGTTTCGCTGATATACAAATGTCTCTGCTCTAGTACCCTGGTTCTGCTTCCTATAGAATGCCGGCTCAGAGCCAGATACAGGGAAGTCTGCGTTTATCTGCTGTTTCCCAGACCCAGCTAATGATGATAATGAGAATATGTCCTAGACATGATTATCATAGTTAATGATAATTGCACCCACTCGTGAATAACAAGGAAGTAATTATTCCTCCTCTCCTGTTTTTAATGCAGATTGCTGCTGGTGTTGAAAAGATTGAGTTTGGTGAATAATTTGGGTAAGCGCGATGGGGGGCAGAAGAAGGGAAAGGGAAGAGGGTGATGAAGCAGAAGACTGAAATAACTGGAATTCTGATCGATAGAATCAGAAACAATAAGAGTAGAAATGAGAATGAGAATGATGAGAGAGAACATGTATGCTCATTATCACTATTTTTTGGCACATTTAGTCTTATTGTTCATCTTTAGTTTATCTTTCTTAATTACTTTCTCAATTATTAATACTTATTTAATTAATTATTTTTTATTTAAATCTCTTGATTACTTTTTTGTTCTGCACTGCTACTGAATTTGATCTTTTAATCTTATTTTATATATTTATTTCTCCCTTGGGAAACTGAAACTGGTGCACTGAAAACATTCACATCTCCTTTATCACACTGCTGACTCGTTCCTCTCAGCTGGAATCTTCTTGTGTCACAGTTATAGATGCTATTGAAAATGACCAGGGGGGACCTTCAATATTAATATCATTGCAATATAGTTTTAGTGTTCGTCTTGTTGCGAGGATGATCAGATCACACTCTGATATTACAGGATAGACTCTTAGCTTGTGTGAAATTGCTTAAAGGAATAGTTCATGAGTTTGTTTATTCATATATTTTGGAGAAATTCAGAATTGCATCACTTGCTCAGGTCCTCTGCAGTGAATGGGTGCCGTCAGAATGAGAATCCAAAAAGTTGATAAAAACATCACGATAATCCACAAGTTATCCACACCATCAATTAAAATCTTATGAAGCCATAAGCTGCGTGTTTGTAAGAAATAAATCCATCATTAAGATGTTTTTAACTTCAAACCGTTGTTTCTGACTAAAATATGAGCCCATAATCGATAATAATGCTTCCTTCAGGGAAAAAATAAAAAAAAATCCTCTGTTGTCTTCTCACATCAAGATCCACCAAAATATTTTGTTTAGAACTGTTTTGGAATATTTTTTGCTTGTTTTTATCAGCTGTTTGGGCTCATTCTGATGGCACCCATTCACTGAAGAGGATCCACTGATGATGTAATGCTAAATTTCTCCAAATCTGTTCTGATGAACAAACTCATCTATATCTTTGGTGAACTATTCCTTTAAATATTATTTGGTTATTTAAACTATTTTTTAAAGCTGCCACCACTTTGGAAAAACAAATGTGCTGTTTTGTCATTGCATGTAAAGCACACTAAAATTGAAACTGAAAAACAAAACAAAAAAAGAAAACGGGAAATGAATAAAAACAGAGCAGTAGGCTGACTAACGTGTGCAGGCCATGGTGGGAGGGTCCTTGCTGGCTCTGTAGTAGTTTTTTTCGCAGTGACATTGTGCTGAACCCTCGGTGTGGCTGGAACTGTGTGGGGGACACTTTGAACATTTGATGTTTCCTGCAAAGGCTTTGTAGAACCCAGGTCTGCAGGCTGTGGAGAAAACATAAGAGAAAAGTTATGGCTGTGCGTTCCAGGATTTATTGATAATACAAATTTAATTGAACATTAAATTGAATGATACAGTATGCAAATTATTTAATCAAATGAACAGTTAATCAAATATATATATATATATATATATATATATATATATCCCTATTTGCTGCGGGAAATCACAAATGAAGAAGGCTTTAGAATAATAAAGGCTTTAAAACTTTAATATATTATATTATTTATAGGATGACACATATTCATTTTTACCAAGTTTGGAGTCAGTAAGTCAGTAATTATTATTATTTATTTTTTTTTATATATAAAAAAAACTTTTATACAGTAAGGATGCATTAAATTGATTAAAAGTGACAGTAAAGACATTTATAATGTTATACAAGATTTCTGTTTCAAATACTGTATGTGCTGATATATATTCTAAATGTTCTATTCTACAAATAGGCTAATCTTGAAAAAAAAAATCATGGTTTCTACATAAATATCAAGAAGAACAGCTGTTTTCAACATTGTTAATAATAAACATTTCTCGAGCAGCAAATCAGTATATTAAAATGACTTCTAAAGGATCATCTTACACTGAAGACTGGAGGAATGGCTGCTGAAAAATCAGCTTTGCATCACAGAAAAAAAATAAAATAAAAAAAATGTAATAGCATTTTCACAATATTACTGATTTAATGTATTATTGCAAATAAATGCAGCCTTTGTAAGAAGACTTCTTTTAAAAACATTAATAATCCACTTTGCAATCATGTTCACACAAGACTCATTCTAGCATTCCCTGTTTGACAAATTAAATATTTTATGTTATTTAAATATTATATTGTTGGTCTAAACTCACATGCAGACAAACATCCCTAAATGACCGGTTAAAATATGGACACATATAAGACAGATAAAATGTGAGGTAATGTTTTCAATCTTTAACTACCTCATCAGTCTCCATGGAACTGGTAGCTTAAGAGATACATTAAAAGCTTCAGCTTCTCCCTCTCTCAGTCTCTCTCTTTCTCTCCAGTGTGCAGCCTAACTCATTTGATCTTTTCTATGCTCCAAACCATAGCAGCTCTTAAACACTCCCCGTCTTGGACTTAGACTCCACACTGAAAGACTCGCCAAGGCCCAAGAGAGCAGCCAGACGAGACTGAGTTAAGTGGTACACACACAAGCACACATACTTACACACATCATAGATGTAAGATAGCAGATCTCTTTCTGTAGTGTCTCTACCTCTCTCTCTCTCACACACATACACACACTAGTTTTACTCTTATTTAAATTTGCTCCTCAGAGGTTGGTAAATCTCTATAGCCACAACATTACAGGCATTGATCTGTTTCTCTCTGACTCCAGACACCTTCTCCAGTAACAGGGCCATTCCCGGAGAGCTTCCCCAGCAGCCTTTCGTCCTTATTGTGATGCAGGGAAACAAGTTGTGTGCGCAGGACCTCTGTTAGCATCTTTTAAAATCGGTACAGGCGTTTGGCAGCTTTCCTAGCAAGGAAAACAACTCCAATGCATAAATCATTAATGAGGGTTCTTACTTTTATTTAGATCTGTTGTAAACAAAGTCAACTTCTATTTCACGGAAATGGAGAGCATACATTATGGAAGTGCAAATACGACAAGCAGTCAAACAAATAAGCCACCAAACAGATCTGAGAAAAATTATCTTTCCTGATTTGCACATTAAAGTCAATGTGAAATGCGGATCGCAACCCATTTTATTTTCACAATAAGACGTATTTTGAAGTGAAACAGGATATTGCATAGAATAAAATGTAGAGTGGGTCTTTTATCTTTTCGGAATTTATTGGAAAATTGTGCATTAAATTCCAGATGAGACAAGGTAGTTAAAAATTAAAAGTGGTTCAAGATGTCAACTGAAAAGGAATGACATTTTAAATAAAAAGCTATATTTTAAATAATTTTTAATGAAAAAACAAACAAACATTACAATTTTTTTTTTCACCACTGAAGTTGTGAACTATAAGATAATGTCAGACAGTAGACAGTTTTTTTTCCCTGAAAGTCATGAAAATTCATTGTCATGTCCACTTCTCAAGTTATATATAGTGTGTATGTGATGAAAATGATGGTGGTTGAAAATATATTTGAAACATTTTGGAATAAAATGTCTTAAGGCTAATTTCACAGCTAGCTTTTTTTTTGTATCCCAAATACACACAATTAAAATATATTTTCACACTTTGTGCATAATTTGTCAAACTTACAGCACGACTGGAGATGACACAATAAAATATTCATAAAAAAAAACAACAAAAAAAACATAACGTTTGAACAAAAAATAACCCCTGGGATATAAGAGAGTCCAAAGTTGAAGAAAGATCATTTTATATCAATTTACCACTGTAGTTCCAATTATTTCTGTTCTTAGTGCTACTGCTCCTAAACGTATTACTAGTATTACTCTTATTATGACCTACAAGTACTAGTATTACTCTATTAGAACCACAAGTATTGGTATTTTTACAAGACCCATGGCAGCTCTAATTAGGCCAACAGAAGAAGTAGATCTGCCTCAGTGAAGTGAAGACCAGTGATACCAAGAACGGTACGATTCTGCAGCATTTACCTTTCCCCAGAGGATCCACAGGCAGCCATGCTGCAGAACGGTTCAGCTCTCAATATCAAAGGATGCAAAGCAGGATGAGGCAGCGCTGGAGGCAGGCGTGATAACAAAGTGGTCATTTGGATCTAGGAAATTAGTTCAATTTTAATTTGCTCACATTGTAAAACGACTCCCGGTATGGCTCTTTACAAGGCTTGTAATTACACAGTGGGAAAAAAAAAGAACATTGTTATGGGTGCGCTGGGAAAATAAAAGCAAAAAAAACATAAAAACAATACTACATTCACCTTTAATTAAGCTTCATTTTCAGAAGTTTATTTGGTTTTATTTTAATGATTTCTGTTGTTTTTGGAGCAATTAAGCCTGATTCATATACCACACAAACTTCAGGTGCTAAAAGAGTTGTTTCTGCTACTTTCACCTAAAAAGCAGTTGCCGGATCCAGCGATGTCCACAATTCAGACGTGTACCTTCTAAAAAGCCAATTAAATACAACCCTCAGTGCCAGTTAATGGACTCCGTAATGGCTATGTCAATATGAATATATATTTTCCCCCCTCAGTCAGACATGTATTGAGTATCAGCTGACATACTGTCTGAGCAGGGGGTTAGAACAGCAGGGGAGATGAACAGGAGACAGTAATTTAGAAAATCGATCCAATTCCCTGCAACCGCGCTTTAAACTTTTCTAGAAAAAACGGCCGTGGCTCTGGGAACGAACCTTGGGAAAGTTGTTTGGCTGCCTGACCTCCAGTTCAGGCTTTTGCTTAATGGTCATGTAGCGCATAATAACAACGTCGAGGAGGGTTTAGGTGGTCCATTTGAAAAAAAAGTGGAGTGTTTTATTATTCCGAGTGTGTCTGAATTGTTACGATGACAGACAGCATAGAGAGTAAGTCTCTCTCTCTCTCCCCCAGCAATCATCCCATCTCAACGGCACTTTGCTTGCCCCCGAGGACAAGACCTTTATGACAGCAGGACAAGAGAGTGTCTGTGTGGAAGATATAGTTCTAGAGATTCTTTCCCTCCCCTTCTTTCTTCGTCTTTTCTCCGTGTCTCTTTTCCTCTCTTTCGATGACAGTTTTGGGGCATTTTCCAGCGCCGCTGTTTTTGTGTGCATGAGGTATAAGGCTAGGAGGAGACGGGAACTGAGAGAAAGAATTTTAGGAGAGAGCGAGGAAGAGATGTAGTCCCACAGGTAAACAATTTCATTGTTAGCACAGGGGACTGCCGGTAGAAAATGCAATTATGATTTCGTATGTGGTTTAAAATTCTCATTCGCCTTTAATGAATGGACTCAGAGTTAGTGACCCGACGGTGCAGAGCAGTCTAGGCCTCATCATCTCTCTTCTCTCTCTCTCTTGCCTTTTCTTGGTCTCTTTATCTCTCTCCTTCATTCTCTCTCTTTGTCCCTCCATCTGCCCACCTCCCTCTCTGTATCTCTCTACTCTCTGTTGACAGTCTATCTGGGTATGGAAATAAGCATTGGAGATTGCCTCCAGCTGTATGTCAGTCCCCAGAGGAGGAAATAGACCCATGATAGCACATTTACTTAATACGCTAAAAAGCTGGAAATAATAGCTTTGGTGTGCGAGGGAAACAAATCGGGGAGCTTTCATAGGCAAAAAAAAAAGAATCGTAAAAAAAGAAATTCAATCAGTGGTCCATTTCGGGCAGCCCCGGATCCTGCTGATTCCACTAATTTGTGTTATTTTTTCGCCTCAGCATTTAGATATACAAATCCCATTGAAGCGTTTTCCTGAATGCTAATCATATCTGTCAGTTAGCAGTTGGCAAACAAAGGGTAGAGTGACAGATTGCTGGAATATACTCAATGCTTCCTCACATGACAGTTTTACAAAATGCAGAGTATTAACAGTCATTATTCAATTTGGAAAGGCAGTCTATAGCAAAAATTGTAATGGACTGCTAAATGTGTTCAGCGGCTTGCGAGCGCGTGCTGCCTTCCTCCGACTTGCCGCCCGGAGCGAATATTGAAAAAAGAATTATAAGCATTGAGTTTTAGGACAAATTATTAATTTTTAATCTCCAGTTGGTATTCAAATGTTATGAATGTGATTTTCTACCTGAGGAGACGCGTGTGTATTTTCTGCCTTATGCTCAGCAATAGGCCTTCATTGAGCGGAGGAGGAATTCTGCTTTCCATTTATCTGTGTCAATTTGATGTACATTTAACTGGCTGCTAATGCAGAACTTGTTGTTCGGTCCTTTATGTAATGCTACTTTTGTATTGCGGAGTTGTTGATATTGCAATTTCGCTCTATGTGCCACTGAGGAGGACACTTGACCTTGAGCTGCTCCGGGGGGGCTATACCTGCAAATGTTTTCTCACTAGTAGCACTGGTGGTATGGCTTACATACTGTATCCACCTTATTTTTAACGTAAGAGCGGATGCAGCCATCTCTTAGTTGAAAGTGCAAGCCTTCTGGAGTAATTTGTTTCCAGTTATTTTAGTTGTATAAAAACAGTCTGATTTCCCCATTGCAAAACAAGTTGGATAGCAGTACAACTGGTATATTT
The DNA here is from genome assembly GCF_001515625.1 of Sinocyclocheilus rhinocerous. NCBI lineage: Eukaryota > Metazoa > Chordata > Actinopteri > Cypriniformes > Cyprinidae > Sinocyclocheilus > Sinocyclocheilus rhinocerous. The sequence continues at coordinate 445,305 of NW_015643643.1, forward strand.
GCAGCACAAATCATAACCAAGCAGAAAACTGTATCAAAACTATATCAGAATTAGTTTTGGTATGTCGTGCCACAATGCATACAGCCGTCTTGTTTCTCATTGCATTCAGGCAATTTATGACTATTTTGAGTACAGTTTGTAATTTGAGTATTATACTGTGAATATGTTTCTGTACTGATGCTTAAGTTATTTATCTGTTATGAATTATTGTGGTTTTTCAATGAAGAGTCAAAGATCAATCCATATATAGGCCTGACACAATAACTACTTTTTTGGGGGCAATATATTGTCCCAGAAATAACACAGAAGGCAGTGGTGGACAAAGTACACAAATCAAGTACTTGAGTAAAAGTACAGATCCGTATAATAAAATATTACTCCAGTAAAAGTAAAAGTACTCCATTTTCAATTTTACTCGAGTGAAAGTACAAAAGTACTTGATTTTTTATGTACTGAAGTAAAAAGTACCGATAGATGAATGTTTATCTTGCAGTTTTATATAGGTTACTTTTATCATTTAATTTTATATTAGCATATATTTTTTTATAATCCTACTGCTCAAAATACCTGGGATTTTCCCAAAATAACCAATAAGCATCACATCCTTTCTTTTTCCCTCAGATGTAATCTATCTAGGTGGTTGAATAAAAATATTTGGACTTTATTTTTACAAATTTCCACAATTTAGCACCAGCAAGCTCGTTAGCTAGACAGTTAGCATCAGCTAACATTGTAGCATTTTGATAAAACTGTTAACGTTACGGCAGCGGGGAATATGAACGTGCAGGAGTTATTTTATTTAATCTGTGTTATTTTCATGTTTTTTGACCTAAAACATAGAGACTCTGATGTTAATGTGTCTGCATTCAAGCATTTCAGTGGGCTTAAACAGATCACCCTTTACAGCAGATTTAGTTCACAAACAACTGACAGCTTTGACCTAAATATGATTTTCAGTTACAATAATTAATCCTAAAATTCAACATTAGTAACTTACTTTTAACAGAATCAGACACGCGCGCACTCACAAGATGTCCCGGTTCTTACTTGTGAATTCAGTTCACTGGAGACTCGCACTAAACAGCAGACACCGCTTCTGCGTCTCGGAGCACTTGATATATTATAAGGAGTAACGATAAGTTTTATGAAATGTAGTGAAGTAAAAAGTACGATCTTATGCTTTGGAATTTAGTGAAGTAAAAGTAAAAGTTACTCAAGAAAAAAAACTACTCCAGTAAAGTACAGATACTTAAAAAATTTACTTAAGTACAGTAACGGAGTAAAACTACTTCGTTACTGTCCACCACTGACAGAAGGACAGGTAATCCAAAAACAGCACATGTGAGATCCAAACATCAATAACCGACAACACAAACTGAACAGACAGGAACTTAAATACACAGACCAAATGAGGATAATTAACAAGACACAGGTGAAGTAACTAACGTAATCAATGGGGAGACAGAAACTAGGTCAAAGAACAAAACTAGACAAGCAAACAAAGTCCAAACTAACAGAAACCGTGACAATTATTGACATTTTAGGACCATTTTTTTTGCCACTGACTATATAATGCAAGTACCAAAAATAAAAGTATCGGTATCGGGCGAGTACTGGAAAAAGTGGTATCGGTGCATCCCTAATATAATGATAATAGAAAACAGTGCTGACGCCAGTTGAGGGAAATCCCCTTAAATTTTGAAAGGATACTATGACAAAAATATATATTTTTTCTTATTCTGACAACTGATGACAAACTGTTTTTTTTTCAGTGTTACATTTTTTTATGTAAACAAACATGCATGTAAACACATCACGGTCATTCGACAAGTCGATACAGTAATTCTAGCAACAGGCCTATCCATATAAAATTAAATTAATATTTTCAAATAAACAAACAAACAAACAAACATTGTTGAGTGGTTATGGGAAAATATGCAAGATTCCAAACTTTAACATTTTTAAGCAATACATTTCCACAAATGAAATAATTGCTAATCTAGAAATGAATGAAAATCATTCACACATTTGTATGTTTCCATTACTTTTCACAAATTTTTTAATTAACTGTTTTTTTTTTACTTGCACATTTTGTAAAGTATTACATGTCAATGGGAACCATGTGTATAACACATTTTGGGGTTGAATTCATGTATTGTAATACTTCATAATCAGCTTGATATAAAATGAATACAGCACAATCTTATACAATTTTAGTATCCCACCCCTATAATTATTGTATAAATAGGGGCCCTGCATAAAAAAGTATATCCTAAAACAACAATGGCGACATGCTAAAGTTGTCTGAAACTACTTTTGGCAGACGTTCTTTGGTGGACAATATTTCTGATGCAATGCTCTTGTACTCCTTCAGCTCATAAACTTGTCTTTGGCATTTCTCTCTAAATTTCTATTCTGCTCATTTTTCCTTCTTTCATCACCTCTTTTTCCCTGGTTCCTCCTTGTACATTCTGCCTTACTCCCTTCTTCCACCTCCCACACCCCACTCTCATCCCATCAACCATTTCTTTCTTTTCCTCTCACCTTTTGCTCCCTTTGTCATTAAACTTTAAGCTCTCACTGTATTTTTTCCTCCCCCTTTTTTGACCACGAGTCCATTTTTGCTTGCTGGAATTAAAGAGAGGAAAAACAAAGTTAATGAATTCTTAATGAGGAGCACCGAGGCTGGAGGTGACACAGGGGAAAAATACTTCCCACCCCCTGATTGATGATCATAAGAGAACATTCAAATAAACCAAACCGAGTGATTTATTTCCTGCTGCGTAAGACCTCAGCCACTGGCGTATACAGGAAACACATTTGACAGACACTGAGAGACAAAGCATTCGACTACAGCCATCAGTTAAAGCTTAACTGCAGGGTCCTTAGGCTGCCATGGTTGGACATTTGCTTTTGACAGTTCAAGGAAGTGCCCTGCTCGTATGGTAGATCTAAAGCCCTATTTGGACGGGACTAGTTTTCTAAACTACATTTGAGTTTCGATTCTTATCACCTGATGTCTGCGATTTTCATGTACCCATTCGGATGGGACTAACATCTCTGTGTTTATTACAGAGGTGGGAGGGTCTGTTTTGTACATCTGGGCGTCACAGAGATCACGCGCTCTGTATGCGTGCATTCGGATTGATTACCATTAGTACAATCACACAAATACCATGGTGAAGATAAATGGCTAGTATAGCAAAACCATGTTAATGTGTGGTTACTTTATTTTAACAATTTTTTTTAGAAACCCATGTTTAATTTTCATAAGGGTACATATGTAATTAAAACATTATGTAATTGAGTGCAGAAATTAACGTGAGTAATCTTACCTGATGCCGATATTACAATAGCCAGTCTTAACAGTTTACGTGATCTGGCTCTTGATTTTATTATTGTTATTTTTTTTATTTCTTTGCCGGGAGGCAAATATATCAAACATGCGCGCGGTAAGAGCATCTACGGTAATTCACCTTGGCCAAAACACACAAGGAAACGCGTCGTGAAAAAAAATATCACAGACATTCGCATTCGGACGGGATTCGTTTTCTGAGGATCACTGAGTTTGCTGAAAAACAGTAGGTAATTTGCTCTGGAATTATTACAGCGGTTGTGTGAGAAAAACACAGATGTGGCAGATTCGGACGGGATTAAAATCACCAAGTACATCTGTGAAACACAAATTTCTCTAACGACCCCCTGTAAAACTAGTCCCGTCCGAATAGGGCTTTTATGTAATTGAGTGCAGAAATTAACGTGAGTAATCTTACCTGATGCCGATAGATATTACAACAGTCTTAACAGTTTACGTGATCTGGCTCTTGATTTTATTATTGCTATTTTTTTTATTTCTTTGCCGGGAGGCAAATATATCAAACATGCACGCGATAAGAGTGTCTATGGTAATTCACGTTAGCCAAAATACACAAGGAAATGCGTTGTGAAAAAAAATATCGCAGGCAATCACAGATATTCGCATTCGGACGGGATTAGTTTTCTCAGAGGATCAGTTTGCTGAAAAACAGTATGTAATTTGCTCTGGAATTATTACAGAGGTTGTGTGAGATAAACACAGACGTGGCAGATTCAGACAGGATTAAAATCACCAAGTACGTCTGTGAAACACAAATTTCTCTCCTTTGTCTTTGTCTTTGTTTTTTTTTTTGGACGTCACAAGCCGCCTGCCACAAAGAAAGCTATTTCATCCTCAGAATCCATATTTTTATGAATGGCACGAAACGTAATGCTTACGTCAGAGTTTGAAAAAAGTAGTAGATTCGTGTCGTGTGTGACTGCCTCCGTACGATTTTCGGATAAACTCAATCGTGACATGTGCCAGAGCTCACGACGTTCCGACCTTCAGAATCGCACCGTGTACGCCCGCCTTAAAACAGCTTCAGGGTTTTGAAAGATGGATACATGCAAGCCATGGGAATATAAGTGCGCGCTTAAGTAGGCATGGCAGGGAAAACGACGACCTGATGCAAAAACCTTACATTCCTTAGCAGTTGCTACCAATTACTTCAATTATGTTAGTGGCCAACCTCTGACCTAGACGTAAAAGTGCTATTCCAGAGAGAAAACACGCTACAGCACAAAGTTCACCCATCTGACAAGCTTAATGAACATCTAACAGGCTTAACGAGCTCCTTCACACATACTGGCATTCAGTCGATTTGGATTCAATTATCATTTATGGTGCAATCAAATCTAAGCCTGCTTAGAGAGTGTAATAGGCTCCTAATTGAGAATGATCGTGTTATGCACTGGGCATTTGAACTTTATGCTGTTAAGACATTTAAAAGCACCTTTAGGCATGTACAAATTAGCAAAATACAACTAAAGTTGAATGTGTGAGCATCTTGATACAATATTGTACTTTAATGTCAGCTTTTTGTGTCTGCTGAATCATACATAAGCAATATTTTCAAGATTTGTTTTATCCACTTTTATTTACATAAAAAGAACACTGTGCAGAGTTGTTTGGGTGAACTTTCGAACAGCTTTGATATTTGATGCTGTTCCCTAAACTCGGAACATTCTCTCTCCGGTATATTGAACATTATGCTCTATTTTTGGAGAAGTGGGCATCCTAACTGCGGATAGTGAGGTGTATAACTGTTGTATCAATCAAAAAATTTCCCTGAGGTGCAAAAGTGCCTGAATGGCCCCAGTTCTCTCTTTCCATGCCCTGTGCTCAGTGCGCTTTACTGCAGGGCTCAATCCATAGAGAACGAGGAAAGAAACAAGATGGCATCTGAAATGAGTCCAAGCAAATATCACTGCCGGATGATCGGCAAGATTCTTTCTGTACAAAAGTGAATGAATAAATGAAACTGAAACACCTACCTCTAAGCACTGAAAGCTCAAGATGTTTCTAGATATTAAACTTGTAGTATGTTGACTGATTCAATCTACTGCAGTTAGAAGCAAGAAAATGTTTTATAGTGTGATTACAATTGAAGGATATGCAATATTTACAATAAGTCTCATTCATTCATTCATTCAAATGATAATGTGTGCACTAATACACAAAGTGGTGTCCAAACATCTGAAATCAGCAATAATGCTTTATATTTTATGTAAATGTTTCACTACAAACTATATTATTAGTGTAACAAATGGTATTACATCCAAAAATTCAGTATTTGTAATACAGTAGGTGGAAAATATTTGGATGACCTACTACTTGAGCTGAGATTTTGAATTACACATCCAATTGACACTTTACTATCCCATGAGGACACGAGAGAGTAGTTGTGAATAGCAGTTAAGTGACTCAACTGACCAACTGTAAGTCACATGACAAAGTAAACACGGTGGATGTAGTACAACTGCAACGCAACACTAGCAAAGTCTGTAAAGGTTGTCGAATGTAGAACTTAGCCTGTATGTGGTTTTGGACGCAACCAAGATCGCATCTAAGATCAACATGGCAGATGTAATATGTCTGAATTATTTTCACACTTTGCACATATATACTTAGAACTTATAGAGTATACTTTATTATTATTGATGTTGTTGTTATTACACCTTTCATACATAATGTGTTTAATTACAGAACATAAAACATGAATGTTAAAGGAAACAAGATGAACAGAGAAAACATGTAAAAATAGGATACAATAATGATAATAATAAAGTACTACATTGCCAATAATAAAATACACCAAATATGTTATTCAAAGTTTCACTGTAAAACAGTGGAGAATCTTCAATATTACTTCTTCCTTTTACACTGTCACTTTTGTTTTTTGAGAATTATTAACATCCTAAATTTTCTTTATTTTCTAGCTTTGGGATAAAGTTCTGCACATCCTTTCCTCTGGCATATTCTTTTATTAAATATTTGTTGCTAATTTAATTTTGCCTTCAGCAACCAAACAAATGTGTAGAACTTTCCTATCTATTTAACATGGTTTACCACTTTAAAACCCATTCCATATAATTTTTTTCTTCATAGATCAGCACAGAAAATGTGAAAACAGTCAGCAGATTCCATCAGAGTATAAAACAAAGAGTATACAACAGAAAAAAGTACCAAGACTTTTATACAGTGATCAAACGGCTACTGCAGAAGAAATCTGTAATACAGAAGAGTAAATACTGCTGTACAATCATTTTATTGTTTCTCTACATTTTAGTTAGAGTACTTTGTACTCGATTACTAAAAGTTGTTTTCCATTATTTTGAAAAACAATTTAAAAAGTGCTGCTTTTATAGACCTATGCTGACAGAGAAAGAAAAAAAAAATGTATACTCTTAACACCAAATCCATATCCACAGTCTTAAAGTGCTTTTGTGAAGGGCCTGTCTGATGGATGGACATCAGCACACTGGTGTAAAACAGTTTCAAGTGCCCACACACAGAACATGTTATAAATACTGTCTTAATGACAATTACGATGTGGAGCGAGAGACTGGAGTACTATTTAAAAATCAGCAGTGTGTGTAAATGACAGAGAAGTGGATTCTGCCTGTGCAAAGGTATATGAGAAGAGCGCGAGGCAGACAGAGAGATGGGAGAAGCCTCGAAACGTAATCATTTCAAACGATGAACTGCCACTCAAAGCAGAGCGAGGGGGTAATTGGGTGTCATTTGCAAGTAATTAAGTGAACGTGGATGTGTGAATTCAAACGTATGCAGATTTGCTCATTAACAATTGTCTCTGGAAGTGAAGAGCTCACTGATTCAGCATTGTCTTTGTGTGTATGAAATAGTGTTTTATATTCTTTTAAGCAAGATCTAAGAGCCCTCAGCCATGCTAAATACCACAGATGTGAGGTACTTTAATAATGTGTTCTGACTCTTTCTTTTAATTATAAATGTCTCTTCAGGCCAAAGAGCATAACTGGCTCTTCATTTATAGTGGGATGCGAGCATGCCAAAAATGAATGAATCAATAAATAAACTTCAAATATTTAATTATTCATTATTGATGATAACAACCCGACCATGGTGGGGTTATGCCTTCTGAAAGTGTATCACCATGTATTTATTTGGGCTGTTGATTAATTAAAATGGTTAATACAATTAATTACATGATTTGCTGCTCAATGAGTCAAATTAATTAATCGCATATTTCAATATTTGCTAAGGAAATCCCACAAATGAAGGTAATTTAAGAGATTAGGCTAGTGTGGCAGACGAGTGAAGCTCTGACATTGCAACAAAACATACTGTTCTTTTTATTTGCAAATTATTAAACATAAGTCCACAGCAATCATATTGCCTTTGGTATTTTCAATTGTGTCTCATGTTAAAAATGCTAGGCCTACATGACAGAGTTTACAGATCATATAATATTTTTAGTTCATTGAAATGTTATTTTTATTAACTAAATAATTATTTAACTAAATGAAAATGTTAAAGTAACAGATATAAAATGTATCCTTTTTTCTCTATATATTTTTTTCTTAATATTTTTGTGTGGAACTACACATAGTCAACAGAAAGTCATCCCGAATTCAAGGTGCTGATCCTGTCTCCACCTGTCCGACTTGGTTACCCAATAACCCTCCCCACCAAACCCTGGATGCATGCAGGCATGCACAGGGATCATTTCAGCTCCCATCTGCTTTTAGTACTCCAATATGAATTCTAAATATTGCCTGGCCAGGAACAATAAGAAGGGAAAAATCGTCTATATTTACATAAACAGCCTGGACCCATCACATTTCACAATCCAGATATATATTTTACAGAAAGCAACTCCATTTCTTCTGAGAATGACATTAAGGGAAAAACTAATCCAAAACCCTACATTTTTAGGTTGCACTTTTTCTAATTTAACAGTTTTAGAGGAAGGGAGGCGACGCAGATGATAATCATTGCTTATTTTGAATATGGGCATGATGAAAGTTATGCATTTAGAAATTGCATTTCTTGTTTATCTTTCCAGGAGAAACTCACAATCATCAGTTTGAAAGTCTGCGGCAATGAGTGAGGGCTGAAGCGAAGCCAAGGCTTCCATCCGGAAAACAAAGAGAACATATGGGACAAGAGGGAAGAGTGGATCATTCATCAAGAAATCCTGATGTATTCTGAGGAATATCCATCATACCCTAAGGGCAAACTACTGGAAAGAAATAAATGGAAAGAAAGAGGAAGGTTGCATTTGTCTATTTCATAGAGGAAGTATCTTCCAAGGACATACCTATGGACGTCTCTTAATTTATAGATCTCTGATTCTGATGACAGGTGGATAATAAAAAGGAAATAAAATGGATCTGGAAAAAAAAAAAAGCTAAAATGTGATTATCAGCACATGGGCATTTTTCTGCGATGAACAGTTCTGGCTATCAAAAGTGTTTGGAGTATATTTATCCAATTACATGACAGTGTAAGGTTGTCGTTTTCCATACAGACTTGAGTGAGTGCAAGTTATTACATAATTAAATATTATGCAGTAGGCTACTACAAAACAGGGGTGTCACATCATGTAAGTATTGACTGTGATATTTAAAAAATAAAACATTGATCTAGTTTTAATACTGCACATATGATAATATCATAAATATCCCAGGGCTAGTGACTTGACATGTAGTGTGTAGCCAATACTGCCACACAAAATCATGTCGGAGAGATGGCAGCAAGACACTCTATAACACCAGACAAAAGTTAGCTTACCAGTGTGGGAGTTTTTTGGATTCTGTAAAAATGACAATCTAAAGGAAGTGCCGATCGGCAGTACATTCTTTTTGTATGATTTTGTAAGGTTATGGTTACAAACTCTTCATGAACTTGTATTTTGAGTGATTCATTGGCACATACACTAACGTTTAAAAGTTTGGGATCAGAACGGTTTTTAATGTTTTTTAAAGGAGTTTCTTATGCTCATCAAGATGGCATTTATTTGCAGGGGTGCACATAAGTTTTTCAGCCTGGTTCTCATAAGAGAAAGTGGAGATTTGGTTTGGTCCTCACACTGCACATAGTGTGACCCATTAAATACAACTATAAACAAATAAATTGATCGTAGTGATTTTTTAAATTAAATAATAAATTAAATAATAAAGTGTGATAATACTATTATATTTTAAAATAAAAAGGGAATATTAAATACAAATACAACTATTTTATAGTAAACTTCTTCTACTTCTTTTTTTTAAAGATGAATTTTCATCATTTTCAAACTTAAAATCAGCAGGCTTTTATTTTGGCAGGTTGCCGGCAAGTAATAGTGATGGGAAGTTCGGATCATTTTACCGACTCGGACCTTTGAGTCTCGTTCAGCAAAATGAACGAATCTTTTTTCGAGTCATTTCGTTCATTTTAGCAAAATATAATTAAAATGTTACGTGTTACTTCCTTAACACATCTACTACTTACGCAAACGTTGATCACACTACAAACAATACAAAACTGCAATAAGAAACAGAAAAGATTAATTGTCACTAGTGTTACGTATCCGGTCCATGAACTTCCGTCTGCTAGCCATCAGAGGTCACCCTTTCCATTTTCATTGACTCTCGCACTACACACTGTTGCATATCACCCCGGACTACATATCCCATCATTCATTGCACTGATTGCACACAGCACTGATTGCACACAGCTGTAACAACTAGCAAGTAAGTAAATGTGCTTCTGGGTTTAGCGCTGCCGACTGAAGCGCATCAGTGAATGAAATGTCACAGTTTTGCATTGTGCTTTGAAAACAGCAGCGGGTAGCCTAGATTTATGCTTTCAGTTCTAATAGAAATCTTATACAGTATTACAGTTTGTCGATCTAAAATGGTAATTGTACATTAACAGCTGTCAACAATGTCGGTATGCAAATGCGCTGTCAGAACTTATTTACACAGCGCATTTTTTATTTTGGTCGCACATGCGCACCTGCGTACCACTTATGTGCACACCCCTGTTAGCGCTGCCGACTGAAGCGCATCAGTGAATGAAATGTCACAGTTTTGCATTGTGCTTTGAAAACAGCAGCGGGTAGCCTAGATTTATGCTTTCAGTTCTAATAGAAATCTTATACAGTATTACAGTTTGTCGATCTAAAATGGTAATTGTACATTAACAGCTGTCAACAATGTCGGTATGCAAATGCGCTGTCAGAACTTATTTACAAAGCACATTTTTTTATTTGGTTGCACATGCGCACCTGCGTGCCACTTATATGCACCCCTGTTTATTTGATAAAAAATACAGGATATATATTTTGAATAAATGCTGTTCTTTTTAACTTTTTATTCATCAAAGAATCCTGAAAAAAGTATTGCAGTTTCCCAAAAAATATTTGGCAGCACAACTGTTGCCAACATTGATAATTCTAATAATAAATCAGCATATTAGAATGATTTCTGAAGGATCATGTGACACTTTAGACTGGAGTAATGGCTGATGGAAATTCAGCTTTGCATCACAGAAATAAATTATATTTTAAAGTATATTAAAATAGAAACCATTAGTTTATATTGTAATAACATTTTGCAAGATTACCGTTTTTTTCTGTATTTTTGATCAAATAAATGCAGCCTTGATGAGCATAAGATACTTCTTTAAAAAACATTACAAGTCTTACTGATCACAAACTTTTGAACAACAGTGTATATGCAACTAAAACAACATATACAGACAAATTTGTATGTTTATATATGTTTTTGTACTGCTTTTTTTTTTACATACACGTCTAATTGCTTATATAATATCAACTTGTATTGATGGGCTTTAGGATGGAAATACATGTCATGAGATATGTCCAAAAATGTATTAAAGGGGTCATATGATGCGATTTCAATTTTTCCTTTCTCTTTGGAGTGTTACAAGCTCTTGGTGCATAAAGAAGATCTGTAAAGTTGCAAACACTAAAGTCTCTAAACCAAAGAGATATTCTTTATAAAAGTTAAGAGTCAACCACGCCTACCTAAAACGGCTCGTTCTAACACACCCCACATACCTACGTCACTATCTGGGAAGAGTTGCATAACGCCGCCCAAATAGTGACGTAGGTATGTGGGGGCGTGTTAGAACGAGCCGTTTTAGGTAGGTGTGGCTGACTCTGAACTTTTATAAAG
>NW_015643643.1:457027-469822 GCF_001515625.1 Sinocyclocheilus rhinocerous
GACCCCTTTAATTCACTACTTCAGAGTTATGTGCCCTCTAGAAGCTTGCGTTCTGCAAGTGAACGGTGTATTATTGTGCCATCTAAAAGAGGCACAAAATCACTTTCACAACGCATTGGATAGCTGGCCAATCAGAGCACACCTCGCTTTTCAGACCGATTAGTTTTGTAAAAATCGACGCGTTTCAAAAAGGCGGGGCATAGAGGAGAAACAATAATGTACAGTATGTGGAAAATAATGTGTTTTTTGAACTTTAAATCGCATAAACACATTTCATTACACCAAATACACAAAATAATGTTCTTTTTAGCAGCATCATATGACCCCTTTAAGCATACATAAACATACACATGTGTATCCACCTTATTTTTCAACACGGAAGTAAGCCGTTTTCTGTCAATGTGTGAGACTTACGGTTCATTAAGCGCTGTAGGGAAATAACGAGAAGAATAACAAAGTGCAGTAAACGGAAAAACTGTTTGCACTACAAACCAGTGTGTTCATAATTAAGATAATACATTAAAATATTTCACAACGCATTGGATAGCTGGCCAATCAGAGCACACCTCGCTTTTCAGACCGATGAGCTTTGTAAAAATCGACGCGTTTCAAAAAGGCGGGGCATAGAGGAGAAACAATAATGTACAGTATGTGGAAAATAATGTGTTTTTTGAACTTTAAATCGCATAAACACATTTCATTACACCAAATACACAAAATAATGTTCTTTTTAGCAGCATCATATGACCCCTTTAAGCATACATAAACATACACATGTGTATCCACCTTATTTTTCAACACGGAAGTAAGCCGTTTTCTGTCAATGTGTGAGACTTACGGTTCATTAAGCGCTGTAGGGAAATAACGAGAAGAATAACAAAGTGCAGTAAACGGTAAAACAGTTTTCTCTACAAACCAGTGTGTTCATAATTAGGATAGTACATTAAAATAATATGGAAAGTCACACCAGTTTGAATATTAAGCAGCAAAACGAGGTGTTTTGTACAGCTAAAAATAGCTGGAAGCATCTGACACCAGAAGCCAGACACATAAATTTTTCAAATGGCCGCGCCTGCTTGGATGGTGGATAGGTTATGTTTATATCTGAAATTGTTCCAATTTTTAATGGCTTTCATATATTTTTAATTCATATGACAATATATTTAATATATGGGAATTTGATATACTATATGTACATATATTTACATTTGTATCCATATGTACATTTGCGTATGGGTAAAGATAACTTTGACTGAGCTTTATTTTTTTATATATTTAATTATTTATTATTTACTTATTTAAAAATGTTTTAAACATCCAAAATATTTTTTATCAGCAATTATTTTGACCATGCTAATCGTGTACAGTGAAAAACTGATATTATGACAACAATCAAATCCACTGCAGATAAACAGTTTAAGTTTTAGAAAATACTTTGTTTCAATCCGGAATGAGTATGCAAAAAGTCTCACGTACATTTCCACAATGTTTTGTGTGTGTGTGTGTGTGTTAATGATGCCACTTTGTCATATCTAATTTGTCACTCTCTTGTTCAAGCTTCACTGACTAAAACTACGCTCAAGTATCACCCACAGCATTAAAAGAGTGTGAACTGGTGGTGTGTGTAACATCTCTAATCATAAGCTACACCAATTATGTAGCATAATCAAATGCTTTTAGAGAAAAGGTGACAAAAAAGTTACAGTTCATAATTATCTTTTGATCTGCTGCTAGCGAGAGGCTGGGGGGAAAAATGTCAAAATGAATATCCAAATAGGCCCTCAACCAAATCAGACTAGAGTACCCACATAAACCATCTGGCAGGAGATGTAATGAACAGCAAGACAGTGAGTGCCAGTGATGCTTCCAGCTCTCCTTAGCTCTCCGTTTTTTAAGGCACTTATGGGGCATTGTTCAGAAGCTACTGAAATCACAGAGAAAGACAGAATTCCTTTTTTATGAAAGTCATCTAAAGTTAGAAAGATCCTTCTGTGCTATCTTCCCTGTCATAATGCTCTCCAGAACATAGTCTGGATTGCCAGAGTAGCTGTTAACATCTGGAAGGACGTACAAGTGTGGTGGTAATTAGGCACCGTGGTAATACCCATTAGCACTCCTCTCTTTCATTACAACTCAGTGAGGGAAACAAAACAAACTGAAGCAATTTCATGAGGCACGGATATTTAATCCTAACAATTTGTTGTTAAAAACTAAACAACAGCAAAGAAAAACAAGCCACACAGTCAATAGCCTCAAGTCAGACAATGGCATTTATTGATTTTACATTTATTTATTTAGCGTGTTATCCAAAGCATCATGAGATCATGGCTTACTGCGAAAAGACAGTATTTATGTCATTCCATTTAATCCCCAAAATACATTTGGGACCACAAATTCGCAACACTAAACTAATTCTTCATGGTGATTCACACCAGCTGCCAAAATAGATTGAGAAGAAAGAAAGGAAAGTCAGCTCTGATAGCCTTAATTTCTGTGGATAGGCGAACAAGGATGCAAACCCATCATGAGTGAGTAAAAAAAATAAAAAAATAAATAAAATAATAATAATAATAAAAATAAAATGTAATAATTAAATACAATTAAATAATAAACTTGAAATAAATATAAAATTAAATTAAATAAAAACAAATAAAATAAATAACAATTACATTAAATTAAATAAGAAACAAATAAAAGAAAAGAAAAGAAAATCAGCTTGGAAAATGTGGATTTACAGTCGATTTTAGCATGGGGAAAAACTCACCTAATACACTGTAAAAAAGCTGTAAGTAACTGCACTGTAAAAGACGCTGTAAATAAAACAAAGATTTTTGGTCTACGTTGTACAAGAATATACTATTTCTGTCTGTCTACTTCAAAATTTCACATTTAAAGGGGTCATATGATGCTGCTAAAAAGAACATTATTTTGTGTATTTGGTGTAATGAAATGTGTTTATGCGGTTTAAGGTTCAAAAAACACATTATTTTCCACATACTGTACATTATTGTTTCTCCTCTATGCCCCGCCTTTCTGAAACATTTCTTTGGATTTGAGACTTTAGTCTTTGCAACTTTACAGATCTTCTTTATGCACCAAGAACTTGTAACACTCCAAAGAGAAAGGAAAAATTGAAATCGCATCATATGACCCCTTTAATTCAATGTGTTACTTGCCGACTATTTGTAATTATTTTTATTAGTAATTTCTGAGTGAAAATTGTTTCTACAACAATTTTGGTCACACATTTTATTTTAAGGTTCAGTTCTCACTATTAACTAACTATTAACTATGACTTTTGCCTTAATAAATTCATAATTTGCTGCTTATTAATAGTTAGTAAAGTAGTTAAGTTTAAAATATGGTCCTACAGAATAAGGCATTAATGTGTGCTTTAAAAGTACTAATAAACAGGCAATATGCTATATGCATGCTAGTTAATAGTGAGAATTGGTCTTTAAAATAATTCTTAAAATTTTCATGATGTCATAAGTTCGTAAAGCATCTTCCCACTAAAAAAAAAAAAAAAAGGATGGACCAATATTAAATATGTAGGAGAGTTTATGAAAAGAAGATCAAGTTGCTCTCCTTGTGATTTGCAGATGAGCTTGAGAGAGCGAGTTTGAAGGACATGAGATGCGTTGAAGTAGGTAGGAGCATCAAGTGAATATTAAGATCACCAAGAAGGATGAGTCTTCTGGGACGAGGGTAAGAAGAGTATCAAGTTCATCTATAATGTATGGCTATAGCATTAGATTCAAAGGAGTGGATGGTAAGGAAGGAAGGGGGAGATATGGAATTTCCAAGATGATGTGATAAGACCTACACCCTCTCCATGTCCTGAAGTGAGAGGCAGAGAGAGCAAATGTAGTAGATATAGTATTGCATGTAGTATCCAACGTGACTTGACACTTTATTCCTACTACAAAATAGAAACCTTGAACACCATGGTGAATATGTACTTCACAAAGTATAATCATTTTATTTTTTTATTTTTAAATGACTTTACTTATTTTTTAATAAGTAATATCATTTTCAGCAGCATGCTTATGTTCATACATCTCTGTAACACTATCACAGGCATGAAAGAATGTTCAGCAAACAACTATTCAACAAACATTTCCTCAAACCTCTAATTAGAGTATTAGTAGATTATTAGTAGACTTTTAGGTTAGGGTTAGTAGAATAAGTTGGCTAGCATTTGCAAAGTTACTTATAGTCAGTAGCATGGCTGTTTGGGGACCATCAAAATAAAGAGTTAGTAGATATTAAAGGGACAGTTAATAGCTACTGTCAGCTGTTTGGTTAGCCACATTCTTTTAAAATATCATCTTGTGTGTTCAGCCGAAGAAAGAAAGTCATACAGGTTTGGAACGTCATGAGGGTGAGTAAATGATTTTCATTTTTGGGTGAACTATTCCTTTAAGCAGTCAGTCTACTCATGCTCTAATGACTGGTAATTGACATGTAGTTGCAAAGTTACTTACATTTAGTAGAATGTCTAAATTGGACTGTCAAAATAAAGTGTTAAGTTTCATCTACAGTTAACTTATACTAGTTGTTACTGAATCAGAAGTTGGAGTCATTGGGATATAGTTTTCACTGCTCTGCTTCTACAGTCAGTTTAGGGTTCTTTCTTTCTGTTTTCTTTCTCTTCCAGTATGTAGCGGTTAATCCTAAGTCACCATGTGCACACACAGCCAATTGTATTTTTTCTACCAGCCTCAGCTGTTTTTACTTCACAATCACTCACAAGCTCATTCTGCTAAGGCTGCATGAGAACAGAAAAAAACGATCCCCAAATATCAATTACTGGTTATAGAGAAGGAAAGGGAAAAAGAGAGAGAGAGAGGGAAGAAAAGGGAAATGGAATCTATTGGCTCCGTGTTAAAAGGTCTCCAGCATTCTATGAGAATGATACAGATTTATTGGGTTTAATCCTCAGCTATGAGTAAGGAGGCATTAGTGGAATTATTTGGGCATTAGTGTTAATGGAACAGGAGTCTGAAAGGAGCTGAACTTGAAAAGGTTGAAATAACCTCTACACAGAGAGAGGAGGGGCCAGCGATCACCTGGCTTCGGAGTGAGTGTATTTCTTGATTATAAAGTCAGTGTCCCGTTACGTTCTCATATGAGTGTGTCACAATGTATCTTTGCTTTATAGTGGTTTTCTTCTTCTCTTCAATTACATCATTCTATATCCTGTACATGTCAGTCTATATATCATCTGTCCTACTCTATCTCTATGACACAAGGGCAGAGAGAAACTAGCTGAGTAGAAAATTAAGAAATTGCTCTCGATCCCAATTCATTTACGCTCTAACTCTCTCTCTCTCTTTCCATCAAAATTTCTTACTTTGCACTTTGATTGTAGTTTATACTCATACATCTTGATTGATTTTCTGTCCAAAACAATACTTTACAATACCATGTATTGTACTTATCCACATAAATGTGTATCAGATATATATATAAAAAAAAAATGGATATGAATCTACTCTATTTGTCCCATTCTAAATCTTAGCCACGGAGATAGTCAAAATGACAGCATCATTATAAATTATTTTTATTTTATAATGTAATTTTATAGTTTATGCTCACTCATTTTATTCATTGTCTAACCCTTAACCTAGATCTCTATCCCTTATCCTTTACACTATCTCTTTAAGTAGTCCCTTTTACTTTTCCAAAAGAGAGTAAAGCGAGAGAGACCTAAGACACTGCATCAAGTGATCAATACTGTAGTAAATGAGAATCACATGTTCACAACAGGCTTATTGGCCAGGTTTGTGCAAGTGACCTGTGTTTAGTGATTCTCCTATAACTGTCTTTCCAGGCCTCGTTTTAGTCTCCAGGGGCCTGTGAGCCTTATTTAAGAGCCCTGTAGACACAGATCTCTCTGTGGCGCTGACCCAGAGGGAAAATAAAAGCTGTGTAGGCGCTTCCATTTTAGGTTTCTGTTGGCTGTAGTTCCACTTTTGTTCTTGTTTTACAATATATTTCACATAACATATGACTTTTCATTATTTTGTATGCAATGCATGTTTCCGTGTACATTTATTGACTTATGTATAGTACTAGTCCTTTGATTATTACTATTACTTTTTTTCCATTAAACACATGATACCGGTAACATTCTTGTATTTCAGAAGCATATGGTGAGGGATCCACCAGTTCTGGAGGTGACGGTTTCTGCATGTTCTGGCACACATTATGACAGGTTATGGCAAACAAGGTCTTGGTGTTATGGAGTCAGGAGTTCAAGAAGCCCTACAGTACTGGTAACTAGGTCAAAGTCAACAGAACATTCTTGATTTTAATAAGATTTCATTTGAATTCTGGAGTTTAATTATAAGGAATTAGAAGGTTGATGTCCAATAACTGCTACTGATTAACAGAAAACTGCAAACTTGAAGAAAAGCTCATAAAGAGTCCTAAATTATGGAATATAAAAACTACGAGTGGCACTTCATTGTTGAGTGCCAAAAGAACTACTGTAGGTGATGGCATTTGCAATAATACTAGACACAGATACAATCTATGACCTGTTTAGGCTTTAAACTGACATAAATTATTTCTATTTCCTCCAGCAGTTTTGTCCATACGCACATTTATATAGAACACTAAATAATACACTATACACAAGAAATAGTGGTCGACCAATATATTGCCAAGGCTGATATATCAGCTGATATTTGGCATTTTTAATTAGCGACATTGGCCAGTGTTTCTTTTGGAAAAGTGGGACTTTTATTTTGACAATGCTGAGAACAATATCTCCTAAGCACATGTTTCCCTCACCCATTCTTTGTCTTCATTAGTTTACTGTCTCTGTTTAACACTTCAGATTACTAAATTATCACACAGGACTTTTAAACAAAGTAAATGGTATATGAAAAAATATTAAGGCGTTTGATTTTCTATTATTAGTAACAAGTAGAGTGGACTATCAAAAGTGTTACTTATATTGGCATTGAGCATCAGAAAATCTTTATCAGTCGACCACAGTTAAGAAGTTGCAATTATGGGGAACAAGTGCTTCTTATGATAATGCCATGTCATAGTATATGCCTAGTATACTCAACAGAACATTTCACAGAAAGCATGCTTTACCCTTGTCTTTTAAAACATATTTACATTATCATAAACAGTCACTTCTAGTATTCATGTCAGGTCATAACTCAAGCAATTTGTTAGGACAGTGCGCATGCTTGTTAAAAATCACAGGCTGTGCTACCCAAGAAATCATTTCATTTACCTCGAACCCCTCATTATCACGACACTCTAGAACTCAGAGCCAGATGTGCTCCTTTAAGAGCACAACAGAGTGCCTTGGATCCCATGTTAATTGACTGTAATTTCCCTCCTATAATCTCGCACAGCAATAGTCACACATTAGTATTCAGAGCTGCCTTTCTCACCTTCTGAGATATGCTCACTCATTTTATTCATTGTCTAACCTTAACCTAGATCTCTATCCCTTATCCTTTACACTATCTCTTTAAGTAGTCCCTTTTACTTTTCCAAAAGAGAGTAAAGCGAGAGAGACCTAAGACACTGCATCAAGTGATCAATACTGTAGTAAATGAGAATCACATGTTCACAACAGGCTTATTGGCCAGGTTTGTGCAAGTGACCTGTGTTTAGTGATTCTCCTATAACTGTCTTTCCAGGCCTCGTTTTAGTCTCCAGGGGCCTGTGAGCCTTATTTAAGAGCCCTGTAGACACAGATCTCTCTGTGGCGCTGACCCAGAGGGAAAATAAAAGCTGTGTAGGCGCTTCCATTTTAGGTTTCTGTTGGCTGTAGTTCCACTTTTGTTCTTGTTTTACAATATATTTCACATAACATATGACTTTTCATTATTTTGTATGCAATGCATGTTTCCGTGTACATTTATTGACTTATGTATAGTACTAGTCCTTTGATTATTACTATTACTTTTTTTCCATTAAACACATGATACCGGTAACATTCTTGTATTTCAGAAGCATATGGTGAGGGATCCACCAGTTCTGGAGGTGACGGTTTCTGCATGTTCTGGCACACATTATGACAGGTTATGGCAAACAAGGTCTTGGTGTTATGGAGTCAGGAGTTCAAGAAGCCCTACAGTACTGGTAACTAGGTCAAAGTCAACAGAACATTCTTGATTTTAATAAGATTTCATTTGAATTCTGGAGTTTAATTATAAGGAATTAGAAGGTTGATGTCCAATAACTGCTACTGATTAACAGAAAACTGCAAACTTGAAGAAAAGCTCATAAAGAGTCCTAAATTATGGAATATAAAAACTACGAGTGGCACTTCATTGTTGAGTGCCAAAAGAACTACTGTAGGTGATGGCATTTGCAATAATACTAGACACAGATACAATCTATGACCTGTTTAGGCTTTAAACTGACATAAATTATTTCTATTTCCTCCAGCAGTTTTGTCCATACGCACATTTATATAGAACACTAAATAATACACTATACACAAGAAATAGTGGTCGACCAATATATTGCCAAGGCTGATATATCAGCTGATATTTGGCATTTTTAATTAGCGACATTGGCCAGTGTTTCTTTTGGAAAAGTGGGACTTTTATTTTGACAATGCTGAGAACAATATCTCCTAAGCACATGTTTCCCTCACCCATTCTTTGTCTTCATTAGTTTACTGTCTCTGTTTAACACTTCAGATTACTAAATTATCACACAGGACTTTTAAACAAAGTAAATGGTATATGAAAAAATATTAAGGCGTTTGATTTTCTATTATTAGTAACAAGTAGAGTGGACTATCAAAAGTGTTACTTATATTGGCATTGAGCATCAGAAAATCTTTATCAGTCGACCACAGTTAAGAAGTTGCAATTATGGGGAACAAGTGCTTCTTATGATAATGCCATGTCATAGTATATGCCTAGTATACTCAACAGAACATTTCACAGAAAGCATGCTTTACCCTTGTCTTTTAAAACATATTTACATTATCATAAACAGTCACTTCTAGTATTCATGTCAGGTCATAACTCAAGCAATTTGTTAGGACAGTGCGCATGCTTGTTAAAAATCACAGGCTGTGCTACCCAAGAAATCATTTCATTTACCTCGAACCCCTCATTATCACGACACTCTAGAACTCAGAGCCAGATGTGCTCCTTTAAGAGCACAACAGAGTGCCTTGGATCCCATGTTAATTGACTGTAATTTCCCTCCTATAATCTCGCACAGCAATAGTCACACATTAGTATTCAGAGCTGCCTTTCTCACCTTCTGAGAATGAAAATCAAAGACATCATGACTGTTCACAACTGTCTGTTTGTTGAAGAGGGATAAAAATAAGTGATATTGTTTGCATGCATTGTTTCTCCTATTTGATTTTATAGTCTACAAGGAAGGAACTGAAAGAATACAGCAGTGTTTAATTAAAATGGTCTGTTAGCACTTTTTTTTTGCTGCTACTTAAGTTTATATTATTAAAAACAGCCAATTCAACTCACCTCTTTAGTCACACATTTGGGCAAAAATAGCACTGTGCAATCAATTTAAATATGTAAAAATTAAATGAGCTTAATTTATTGCAACTGCAAGAATAATTTTAATTAAGCATGACCACAAGAATGGAAATTAGATCCAGATCTACATGATCACAATGAAAATGTATTTGAACATTATTTGTTAATGATCCATACAGTATTACAGTAAAATATGTCAATATATCAATAATAAATATCAATAGCTAACATTTCAATGTTTTCTAACATCTCAGCTTTGTTGTTTTTCTCATGCTTTTTTTTTATTGCACTGAAAAGTTTCCCTGAATTTAATTTTGAGTGTAATTCATAAGAAGTGAAGTGTGTTTGGTTGCTTAGAGTCTTTTTTAATTAAAAAGTAAATCAGATTTCTGGATAATCAGATTTATTGTCAGAAACCCATGCAGTGAAAATCCAGAAAACACGACACTTGTTTGCATAAACCTGCACTTCAGTGTGTTGTCTCCTACAACAAGTGAGAACCGAAAGCTCCCCTGCCATCTGTAAGCACTGTTCTTCCTCATTTTTAAACATCACCATTTCAAGTTGATCTCTAATGCGTCACAGGCAACATGATGTCTTATTTGGGTCATGATAGAGCTGCTATATTATGCACTCGAGCTTGGGAGTCAGAAATTGAAATAGCGACAAGGAGAGAGAGCGTCAATTGAGATGTTGAGTCTGTCTGACAGAAATTTTGCTCTGAAGAGAAAAAAGAAGGAGTGAATTTGTGGTGCACTGCTTTTGTTTGTGTAGACAGCCCTGTTTGCGCATTCTTCTGTTCGTTTGGGAGTTTTCATTCGTTTTTTCTTTCCCTGCCTCTGCCTCCCTCCCTTTCTCTCGCTCAGACTGCTTTGATCACTCTGGCCTTTGAAGCGGTGCTTGGAAAAAAAAAAAAAAAAAAAAGGGGGATTACTGGTTTTCTACTAAGGATATTTCTAAATTTGCATGTATCATATTTGTAATATTGTGAACAGGACTATTGTGATGTTTGTGTGCTATGTGCTGTGCCATTAATGGGAAGGATCAAATGAACTTATCTTAAATCCTGTTAGCTGAAGTTCCAGAGTTTATAATATGGGAAAGGAAATGTTCAGGCTTCAACTTGGTGCGACGCAACTGCTGGCAAACTGCGAATCTGCATAAGCTGAATATTTTTGCATATGTTCACCTGGGTGAAGGAGAAAAAAACAGTTTGCTCTTATTAAACACCTTAAAATTAAACCCATTATACATCAGTTTGTCATTTCAATCAGGAGCGGGTTCCTCAATGGCACTAAACGTCTGGATTTTGTCTTGTTTTAGCATTCGTCTCTCGCGATAAACGATCGGGTTTCTTCCGCTCTCTTGCATATTCACCTGTCAAAAGACTTTAAGATCATTTGCAGAAGAGCTCTGCAGGAATTGAGCTACTTGCTGAGTAATTCCTCCACTTTATAGGCTAAAAACCAGACTTCACCCAGCTCAATTAGAGCCGTGGAGTTCTCCCATTCCTCTGCCTGACATGTGAACGGGTAACTCGGTTACTGAATTATTCCACACCTCCAATTACTGCACAGCTACGATAGAATACAGCATTCCTTAACATAACCTTCTCCATATTTGCCTCTCGGACTCCACTGACGACAAAACTTTCCGGGGGTCTTTCTGCACATCCTCCCCATTCTGCTGGTTCCCATAAGCGTGAAGCATGAAAGCATGAATCACTCTAAAGCTTCCTCCATTTATCCCTTCACCTCTGTCAATGTCGTCTCCGCGGCAGAGGGATGCCTGCAGTGTGCAATTATCACATTGGAAAGTTCTCCAGCTCTGCATCTTCATTCGCAGCTCTGAAGAGCCTGGCTGGGCTTAACGAATGAGTAAGCCGAAGTGAGAGGATTCTTCCGCCCCCGCGCCACCTCAAGGAAACAGGTGCCTTGTAAACTGAGAGATTACTCAGTTAAAAAGGGTTTGGGTTCTGTCAGACGGAGGGAGGATCTGGAGCTGCGGGCTGGCATGGTGGTTTGAATACTATACGGAAGCTGAAGGGTCGAGTGGGGAGCGCAGATCCACTCACAGGCATGAAAGCTCTGCAGGGGCAAGATGGAGCAGCACTCCAGCTTGTTTGTGCAATGCAGCGCTGCCTGTGATGGATGGCCCTACAGCAGAGAGTGCAGAACAGGTACAAATGGCGAGAGGAGAGAGGAGAGCAGCGTTTCGAATGCTATTCCGAAGGAGAGACGCGCAGCCAGACGGTGCAAATCTATCCGGGAAACGGACCCGACGCTAAATCAATCCATACAAGGTTAAATTCACTCCCCCACACTTTTATTCAGTTAAATTCTACTCTAAAGAAGTTGATTTAATGCTAGTACATTTTAGTATGTAGACTCAACTGATCTAAAGTCTTATGTTTCTCAGTCAAAGCTTCTCCATAGCCAGACTGATTAAATGCAGGATCACCTCAATTGGAGGTTAACTCGTGTGCTCCAGACATGTTGAGATGTGTTGCTTTTGAAAGTTGAGTTCAATATGGGCTATGATGTGTCCTGATTGTATTGCCCCCTTCCTCTACCCAAAACAGGGTCCTGTACTTGGCCTGCTAGATCAGCTTGAGGATTTTTTAAAGAAAAACTCATGATATCGAAAGGAACAGTTAGCCTCTAAGCTAACTGCAGGCAATCGTACTACAGTAAAGCTGGATACACTTTAAGCTTGCTTCTAAGAATGGAAAATCACAAGTTTGTGAGAAGTTTCTTTCAACATTTCCAGCCCATGTGGAAATATAATAAATTACATATCAAGAGTGATATTGTTGTATACTGTAAGGCAATATATAGTTTTCACATACATTCATTTTCTGGGTAGATGAGGATATAAGTTTGTTATGAGTTTTTATATGGTATTATACCATATCATGTCTACAATATATATTTTATTTATATATGTAACTTTAAAAAAACAACACGTATACAAAATATCTGCATGTTTTTATAATACTTTTTTTTTAAATACTTGTCTTTCCTTTATTTACTTATAAAATATAAACATATATGGCCTTTGGGATGGATATACATGTAAACAACATACATGTATATGATAAAAAATTATTACACATACATGAACCATATTTGTATGGGCTAGACATATATGCCAATATATAAAATTGTTCCAGTTGCTAATAAGTTTGACTTTTTTTTTACTATCATATATGTTTAATTGAATATATATTTTGAGTCACCAAAATGGTGTATATATACTGTGTGTGTATATATATATATATATATATTTGTGC
>NW_015643643.1:470038-529761 GCF_001515625.1 Sinocyclocheilus rhinocerous
ATATATATATATATATATATATATATTGGAATGACAGTAAGTAAATGGCATAATATCAATTTTTTGGTGGCCGACTCAAAAGACTAAAATTAATAATTAAAAAAACACTCTGTGTTTTGGTACACAGAGTACATCTCAATCAACCTTTTACATTTTTATTTATCAATATTCGGTAGCCCATTTTTCAAAATAAAACGTTTTTTTTAATTTTTATTCATAAGTATCATTACGTTTTTGTACTAAATTTTACAACCTGAAATAACCTTGCCTTCCCGTAAAATAGTCAAAGTATCTGACATTTAAAAGACTTGTTGAATTTAAAACAGTCAGGTCTGCAGGGTTCCACTCTATCATATCATTTTCTGTTTTCTGTTTCTTTTTCTGCATGCTGGTTGCACCTCATGATATTGATTTGGCTTTTTTCATTTATAATATTTTAACAAAACTGTTGATTTTTTCAAAGAAACATTTTGACAAATCAGAAATCGTAGTTATGAATGTTTTTTTCCTCTCTGTCTGTCTGTCTGTCTGTCTGTGTTTATCTCTCCCCCCTTCCTGATGCTATTCAGCACACCGGCTCCATCCCTAAACACTGCTGCTAATATTTACACATCAGATCAGCATGATGAATGATGCAAGTTTGACGGGGCAATAATGGATGGGCGAGCTATGATGGCCTATGGCCAGCCGTTTATCACTCTGAGGGGCCTGACTGGGTCTTCTGAATATCAACACTAGCAGATTTGAAAGGAAGCAGAACTGCTTCACATTCTACGTCAGATGACTATATGGATTTATCCAGGATTTATGAGAGTGGCTTCAACAGGATTTGGTGAACAATGTGTAGGAATCTGAGGGGGGATGTGTCGAGTGTGTGCACAACTTGTGGGTATTTATGCGTGTCTGCATCTGTATACGTCTGGTTTCCCACGGAGGTGTTAGATAGATGAGAAGAACAAAACAAACAAGTTATTCTGTAGCTACTGTGTCTGGTTAAATATAAATACACACACACACATACTCAAACAAACGCTTGTGGGTAAACAATATCTGAATGCACATTTCATTTCATACGCATCACTCCACTTGCTGAGAATTAAAGCGTCTGCGTAGACAACAGACACACTACCTACGGCAATAATATCCCATTAAAGGTAATCAACTTGTATTTTTTTTTTAAAAAGCAGGCCAGGGGGAACATTTACTATCACCTATCAAACATGCCAAGATATCCTCTCCTCCCCACTAGGGAGTAGACTTCTGGTCTAAGTTTTTTGACAGCCTTTTGAAAATAAATGAATGCTCATGTAATTTGCATTTCCATATGCAATTGCTTTACTTTACAACCTAAAGCGGTGATTTATTTTCAAATATCTCTGTCTCTTTGAACACCAGTGTTGGGGAAAAACTACTTTGCATGAATAAAAGTAGTGATGTCACTAATTTAAAGGGATATTTCACCTAAAAGTCTGTCATTTAAATGTATTCAACCTCATGTCGTTCCAAACAAGGATGACTTGTTTATCTTCAAAACACAAATTAAGATATTTATAATGCAACCTGAGAGATTTCTGTCCCTCCAATGAAAGTCCTAAGGAGTCCTAAAGACATTGTAATAGTAATCCATGTGAATTGAGCTGTTTATTACAAGTCCTCTGAAAAGACATGATCGCTTTATATGATGAACAGATTTTACTTAGGCTTTTATTCACATTTAAACATTGATCAATGCACATATATAAAGCACATCAAATATGCTGATGCACAAAAAAACAACTTTATTGGTTCATGCATGCCAAGCAAGCACATCTGAGCTTCCATTTATCTTAATCTGTGTGCTCCATATATGTGCACTGATCATTTCTTATATTCACAAGGGAGATACCTGAAAGGGGAAAAGCACAGTTATTTCATTAAGATCCTTAAATTCAAAACTGAACAAAACCAGCAACCAAATCAATTGTAAAGTGGGCACCAGTATGTGTACTCACTCTGTAGGACAGAACAATTGAATGGTTCAGGGCAATACAGGACATCTAATGTGTGCTTTTTATATAAATCCTCAAAAATACATTTGTAATTTATGTAGTTTTTTTATGTCAACAATGTTATTACAAAACTCTCATAGCACTCTGATTGCCTACAGTTCATGTTAATGACTGAAAAAACCTAAAACTATTAACATAATCACCCTGTGATTTCACAGTTCTATGTTTTCCTACAGAATATGCAATATGTGTTGAATATAGAATACAATTATACAATAGAATTATATAAGATATTTCATCACTGCTATCTTGATACATGAATGCGTATTGCATATTTAGTTATTCTGCACTACGTATCAGTAATAATGCACTAAAATATATCCAGGCATTTGTCCCCCGACAATCTCTGCAAAAACCACTCTCATATGCAAACTGAAGGAATAAATCAAATTCACAATTCATCTCGGTGGTCCTCTCTCTTATTATAAAGTCAGATTCATTCTAGAAATTTTGGTGGAAATGTTCACGACTTCATGAAGAATGGCAAAAATTGTTGTGCTGTCCAAAACAGAAGTCATGTTGAACACCTAAAAGAAGTTTTAGATTATTGATGCCATTGTAGAAATAGGCTAAAACAAACATTTAACCATTATTAATATTGGAGCTACCAGGATAAACAAATTAGCATTGAGATGGTCATGTGATTTTAAAATGGTAGCTCTATGGGGTGACCCGCTCCATGCAAAATAAATCTGCTTGCATTAGTGAATCACTTCATTTGGATGGATCATACGCAGCATTGTTCTTTTTTGTTGGAATATTTGGTTAAATGCTGCTGTTCATTGCTTTTTTTGGCTCCTTATGAAACTTACAAATTGTATACAGTAAGGTTGTTGTTTGCATTTAGCTTTTATTGTTTCTAGTTGATTGCAGTCACTCTGATTCACACAAACCAATCAAGCTCGATACCAGACTTTAATACAATGGTGAAATCCACTGGTATAAAAAAAATTTACTCATTTTATATTTATTTTTTCCCTACAACTTAATAAACATATGATTGAAATAAAATATGATTTAAATTAGTAGACAAACAGACCAGAAACATTTTGATCTCACTGAAGTTATGTAGACAAATCAATCAATCAATCAATCATATAAATAAATAATTTAGTTTTGGATGAAGAGGTGGCTAAAGTAGCTTTGTAGAGTGACGGTACACTCTTAAAAATAAAGGTTCCAAAAGGGGGTTTTCACAGCGATGCCATAGAACAGTGGTTCTCAAACCTGTCCTGGAGTACCACCAGCCCTGCACATTTTGTATGTCTCCCTCATCTATCACACCTGATTCAACTCATCAGCTCATTAGTGGAGACCGCAAGACCTGAAGTGGGTGTGTCAGATATAGGGAGACATACAAAATGTGCAATGCTGGGGGTACTTCATGGAGAGGTTTGAGAACCACTGAAAATAACAATTTTTTTCTTAGTGTGAAGAACATTTTAATAATCTAAAAAAACTTTTACCACTGTAAAGAACCTTTTGTGGAATGAAAAGTTTCCATGGATGGTAAAGGTTATTTGTGGGCCAATGACGTCAATAAAGAACCTTTAATTTTAAGAGTGTAATATAGAAATAGCAATAGGCACCTGTCTACTAAAGGCACATTACGACAGGCTTTTGGTGTGCTTGGTTTTAAGAAGCTTCAATGTAATTAGTATGTAGCATGTAGTAAGTTACTATTCTTTATGTTTGTTTGTTTTCAAGCCTGAATGTAGTTGAACTAATTTAGCTTGGTAAACTGCACAAGCCTCCCCAACACTGATGGACACTCCATGAAATAACTGTCACTACTGTTTTATGCCATATCTTGCCATATTTTATAGTTTTAGATTTGTAGACGACAGCTTTAAAGTGCCCCTATTATGGGTAATAAAAGGTTTATATTTTGGTTTTGGGAGTCCCCAATAACAGGTTGACATGCATGCATGGTCAAAAAACATTTTCCAAACCCCTCCTTTGCGTGACGCTAATCGGCGGTGATTGGTCTCATTTTAATTTCATCACGCCTGTAATGCCTGATAAAGCAGCGTTTGTGAGCATAGTGCTGCTTTGTGTACAGTGTTTTTTACCGCTATTTTTACCGCTCCGAAAGCGACACCTAGTGGCAAAGAATGAATTTGTGTTTTCATTCACGACCAACTCGAAAAGACCAAGTGGGTGGACAATATGCTAATATTTCATGTTGACGTTAACATGAAACGGCTTGGGATTCGTTTTTAAAATGACTCGTTTCAATGATTCAGAGTCGACTCTTTCTTTTGAGAGACAATAACTTTATACACGGTGCACTTTCAGATTTAAAATTTTGCAGGATGTTTTCATTCACTTAGAGCTGTGTTATACACTGCATGAAAGGTAATTTTCAAAAATCCATAATAGGGGCACTTTAATAAAGCTCTCTTCATCCTGCTAAAGACAAGACAGTAAAATGTCTACACTGCATTTGGCACAATCACTTCTGTGGTCGGTTTTCTTACTGTACACTGGCATAATGTAGATGCAATATTCTCAGAATATTGATGCGAGTTTTTTTTTTTTATTCTCTAACTTGAAATATGTCTGCTGAAGATCTCTAGAGTGTTGCTGCTTGCTAAAACGGTAAGCTTTTCCTTATTCCCCTTCACCCTGGCTGCACTGCTTAAACAAAGAAAAAAGGTTAGAAGAATATTTGAAAAGAGAGCATCCCCACCTTCAGATTCAGAGCAGTGTTTGAAGCTTCATGTGCCTGATATGACTAAGCAAAAAGAAAGGAGGGGGAAGGAAAGAGAGAAACACTCTCATGGCATCTCCTGCTGTGCGGGTGTCCACTCATCTGCTGTTTTAGTAATACAGAAGAAGAGAAAAAAAAACAGCAGAGGGGGACAAAAATAAGAAATAAAGGAGGTCTGGTACTCTTAAGTTTCTCTCTGAGTGACAAGAGTTGGAAATATTCTGAATTGCCTCTGTAATTGGGGTAAAAGAGTAAAGGGACAGAGAGTTTAAAGTTTCTGCTTTGCCTCTGTTCCTCTGTATAATGTGGAGTAGTGTCCATAATTCAGTAAGAGGTCTGGCTAAGGTCTGAAAAAGAGAGAGAGAGAGAGAAAGAAAAAGAGAGCGATACAGTGAAAAGAAAACAAAAACACAATTATAAAAATAAAGCAGCCCCAGATGACTATGGCAAACTTAATTAAGCGCATTTTGCACAATTCATCATTGTGTCTTTAGCCTCAGCGACCTCACGCAGAGGGAAGGAACGGAACCTTTGATGCTGTGAAAACTACACTAGAAGAAAAGCAACAAAGTGTCAGACAGGCTCACTTCTGCAGAAACGATTCAGAGTGCTGAGGGTCAAGCTTGTGTGCTTGAATACCAGGAATGGCTTTATTTAGCAGATGGTTTAATTAAAATGCACAATAAGGGGGAGAGAGGGAAAGAGAGACAGAGACAGACTGGCAGAAGAAGAAAGTTAGAGGGAGAGAAAAAAAGAAAGAAGTAAATTAGCTGTGAATCTAACAAATGACTGTAATTAGCTGGTAGCTGCATGCCGAGATGCAGAAATGGGGCCAGTCACAACTGCAACTTAACTGGAACACAAAAATTCTGAAGTCCATATTGAAAACAAATGGATTGAAATCCTTCCAAAACAGTCTTATGTCTTTGTTGTTCTGTTCAATGGCACATTCCAGGAATATGTTGCAGTACAACATAGGCCTTAACTAAATGAAGCAGGTTTTCTTCTTACTCTACTAAATATTATAGGAGCTGGTTTATTTTCCATTTATTGCCTATGCTCTTTATTGCACTGTCAACTTAATTTGCAACATGTCTAAAATAGTTTAAACCCAGAAGCAACACTCCTTGTAGAGTGTGCACACATGCTTAAAGGCGAAATTGAAGCAACCCATAAGCCTTTTGTACAGCATTCCTCAGCAACAAAACCTTTGCTATGGCCACCTAAGCAGACAGTACTTGTCAGAACTTGATGCCACTGGCTTTTATAGTCAACGTGAATCCTCTAACTGAGGCTCTAACAGGACAAAGTCTATGCCATCCCTCTTTCAAATGGAGGAGGAGAGAAAGATGGCAAAAAACAACAACAACAACCTGTAAGCGAAACAAAGAAGAAACCACCTTGGGAAGATGACCTCACCAAGACCTTAACTAGACTGGGAGCAAAATCCAAACAGGAACAAGTCCCCAATTCTCTTAACTGCTTGAGCAGTACTGGGATCGTTATTTGTGTGCCTCTGGGAGTACGGTCCCACATATGGGATTTTAGAATGTACAGTGAAGTCACATACTGCCAGACTCAAATGTGGACGTGGACGTAATATTTATTTCAATATTTATTTGCAGACAATAAAATACACAAGTACTAGCAAAACAATACATTTACAATTTGTAAAATGCCCACTGATGTCTATGGAAGCAGCAATAACAATCCATTCAATTATAATTTGACGACGGGTTTTTATTAATATTGGATACAAATTGTCAGGTAACTATAAAGTTCACTCTATTCTTCTGCTGGCCACTTACTTTCATGTATTTCTGGAGAAATTGGTGAATTTACATGTTGTAAATTCGACAGATACAATTCTCTAAATTGCGGTGCAAACTAACATGGGGGCACCTATTTCAAATTATAGATCAACTCACAAGTTCATTATAAAGGTAAGCACATTCACGTACATGTATTTGAGAAATGGAATATCAGACATTTGATGACATGCCTAGTGAATTTGTGAATATCTTCGATAAAAATATCTACTCTGAATTGTATGCATAGGACATAAATAAACACCACTTTGAAAGCACAGAGATGTCTCGTAGATGGGTCTCTATCATTCAGAACGTTATTAGTGATATCAGGTGAAAGCCTGAATATATCAGAGTGCCCAGTTCAGATGCCAAACTCAAAGTCTTCAAATCTCTGAACGGGGGTGCCATAGCAAGCCCAGAAGCTGAGAGAGAAGGTCTGCTGTGACCAGCATTCTTCAAGTAGGTTTCTCCAAAAGAGAGACCAGATCCAAGAACCTAGAACTTGTCCTTCTGTACTCTCCACATAGCAGCCGGTAGTAAGCGTACTTCCACCGTCACCAAAACATCTATTCCCACAGGTGCTGGTATAGACCGAATGAACCATAGGGAGCACAGTGTCGTCTCACTGGCCAAAAACTACGTCAAATAAGGTTGACAATCCTAGGATGCAACCTCCACTTCCTTGATGTCTGTCCATGACTCAAAAAATGATCCACTCTATGATTCAAACTTCATGACATGGAAGCCCTGCAGGTCTGGAAGGAAGTAATTCAAGGCTAGGGAGAACTGCCATCAACTATAGGCTATTAACGTGCCACTTGAGAAGCCTTCCAACCATCATCCTTCCAACTGCCACAGGCCAGACCGTTCTTGTAAACCGCTCCACAGCCTATCAGATGTGCATCTGTTGAAATTGTTTTGAAATGAACAACCATACCAAAGGGAAAGACCAAGACAAGACTTGGTTCCAGACAAGCAGAGTGTGACAACACCTGCATGTAACTCAGAGTCTTCGGTAAGCAGGCCAATGGGGACAAAGTCCTCAGCCATTGACTCACCACTGAAATGGTCTCATATTAACCAGGCACAGCAGTAACACTGGAGACACTGACACCATGAGACCCATTAGACTGCAATACAGGCCTACATGGAGTCCTCCCCATCTCTGAATTGATCCAGACACAGCTGAAATGTCTGAATGTCTTGATGACAAGCCATTAGCTCCTGCGATTTTGCTAAAATCAGCCAATAATTGAGGTAATTCAACACTCTCACAATTTGGAGCTTTAATAAGACCAGGGCAGCCATACACTTCATAAATGCATGGGAATTTGCCACTCGATGTGACAATCCAAACTCAGAAATATGATACTGCAACTATGGCAGATGCATCATCTTCCTGAAGAAAAATCCATCTATGATTATGTAAGCATGTTGGTGAAGCGACGCCTCAGTGGGTGTTGCCTACGCTATCCACCAATGACTTTCCATGACTTTATAGAGGCTTCAGATAATTGTAACACCAGAGGGTGTTCCCATAGCGTCAGCTAGTGATGCAGAGTTGAAGTAAACCTATGAAATGCAACTCTATTTGGTCCACTTTAATTTGAAATTAGGAGACATCAAAATAAACATCCAAAACTTTGCACATTACAATCAAACCGCACCATAGATTTAAAGTAAACTAAGCTCAGAGCACCTCCTGAGATAGTTCATTTGGAGTGTTCACAAAAGTCTCACAAAAACTGTGTTGAAGTCGCTAAACATAAATTTGTTTGTTTACATAAACCATGACATGCTTGAGCGGCAGAGCGCCACTGAAGCCTGAAAAACAGCCAATCAGACACATTGATGGCTTGTTTCGAGATATGATCAAATGTGTTTCTTCAAGCATGCATCTTTGTGTCTAAGCAAAAGCATTTCTTGTCAAATGTCAATTCGAAATGTCTTAAAAAGTCAGCTGCCACAGTCGCTGGTAGATGAGAAAAATGCATACATCCAGATTTGATGGGTTTAAAAATAGCTACATTTCAGACTAGGTTAATTTTACAATAGTTGATGGTAACGGTTGGAGAGTCCAGCACTCTGCAGCAGAATTTAAATAAGCTATCTGGCATTTACTGGATTGGTTCAATGTCTCCATCTCGTCTCCTTCAGTCCTGGGGCAAAGTAAACTTAAAGTCAGAACACACACATTCAGTATGTACCTTTCCAACAATCCCTCACAGCTGGCAGAACAGAGCATTGATGCAACACAGTGGAGAATCAGAACACGACAGGGAAGGAGAGCAAACGGCTGTTGATATAATGGATAAAAATCTGGTGCATGTAGGTGAGACCTGGCAGAAGAAACAAAAAAATATAGAGAGATATGCCAAAGGAACCTTTCGCTTATGATCAGAGGTGTGGAAAAAGATACAGGACATTGCTGTATTAATGCAATACAGATGAAATAATATTTGCCTTGCTTTCCGGTTGCAGTCAGACATGATTAGGATCAAGACTAGGATCCAAGGCCCAAGTAAACAACAGGCTTTGATGAGAAAGCGCCTTTTGCAGGCTTAAGAATTAGCTCATCTTGTGTTATCCATCATCCATATCAAAATATATAAATCCAAAAGCTGGTTATTACATTCCCAGACATATGCGAACACAATTTTGGCTAATTGTAAAACCTGAGTAGAGATTAATGTGAAAAATCTGACAGCTCTCTATAGATGCAAAATCTGTATAGCAAAAAAAGATGACAGGGTGTGTAGAAGGAATTTTTATAAGGAACCGGCAATTTTTGATTTACTGGTGCAAAACGAGTATAACTTAAGTTAGGATCAAGGTATGTCACACATTCAAATGAATGATAACTTTAGGTGCATAAAATTTGTTAGCGACTCTGTAAATGTGATAATTTTATGTTAATTATTAACTAATTGTGTTAAAGGTGAACTATGTAATTTCTTTGTCATTAGCAGCAATGAGTATTTTTAATTGCATACTAGCGTATTTTTCTCTTACTAATTCTAATATGTGAAATGTAAAATTCTTGTATGCATAACTGAATAGTAAAATGTGAAACCAGTGGGTTGAGAACTAGCTGTATACTTCATCTATTCAAATATATTTGCATTAACATAATCTTAATTAAAATGCCAATAAAATAAAATAAAATAAAATAAAATACATATGTACAACATTAAATTGACATTAGATTTTGAGTTTATTATTATTATTATTATTAAAACAGAAGTGCCAGAGGTACATATCAGCTTATATGGGAAGGTCTATTGTTTTGGACAAAGGGGGATTTTGAATCAAAAATGTAGAGAACCACTAGAGCACTGTGAAGAATACTATATCCCACAATGCAATGCAAACGTATTATCAACTCATCTCTCAATTCATCTCTTTTGTGACTCACTGTTTGATCAAACTGCTAAGAATAAACACCTTTTTAACACAAACTTAGATTAAAATACAAAATAGTCAAAAAAAAAAAGTTTACAGTGTATATAATATGGTAGTATCCCATTCCAAACATGAAAGACTCCTATCACCCTTTTCATCCTACATTCCATCCGCCAAACTCCAAAGTTTGAACTGCTGAAATGTTGTGTTGATCAAACAGACGGGACAATGTTTTAAAAGAGCTGCAAAACCACAGTATTCAAACTGTTCTGGAATACACCATAAAATGGCTTACTTGTAGTTGTCTCTGCACATTAAACCATGATAGGATAAAGTATTTTAACATAAAAAATGCCACACTTCATCTTTAAGAGATTAGCAACATACAATGGCATGATTGACTTATCTCTGTGCTTTTAAGTGGAACAACTTGCTCGGCAAAAAAGAGCAACGCACAAAAAGAGCGTGACAAGCTTTTTAAACCCTTAAGGCTACAATCTCTTCTAGCAGAGCTGTGAAACACAGACTAGCAGCGGGCAGCGAGATTCTAAAGCGCCACAGCAGTGGGAGGCACCCCAGAGCATTAGTCCAGCAACAGTACAGACAGTCTCTGCAGCTGAATGTCAAATGAGTAGAATGTAAAAATTATTCATGATACATTAGGCAAACAATACAAGGATTACATACTGCATCTGCTGGGATTCTGAAGTGTGCAAACAGTGAACACTTCTGCTGTCCCATAATGCCAAGGGAGTGGAGAAGAAACAGATTCCGAAAGTTGGCAGAGAACCGCAAGTTGGCGAATTATTTTCAAGTGCTTAAGAGCTACCAAAAACATCGTTCCTTGTGGTTAAAATGAACTTTTTTAATAGGGAAGCACAATAAATTGTCACCATTTTGCTTATCAGCCAATATTAGAGATTTTCTTCATTTATTTTGTATTCATTCTATTTTTATAGAACTTAGCCATCATCAAACTTCTACTTAAAGTACATCTTTAACACTAATAATTTTATAACATCGTTAAATGCAATCTTAAGCACATCTCAAAATGAATTTACATATTTGTGTCCATATATGAATACATTTTGGTAACAGTTTAGAATAGGGACCAATTCTCACTATTAACTACAGTTGTTGCTTATTAGCATGCCTAATATTAACATACTGGCTGTTTATTAGTACTATTAGTAAATATTCTGCATGACCATATTCTACATCCTTAATTCTACCCAATACCTAAACTTAACAACTACCTTACTAACTATTAATGAGTTTACTGAGGCAAAATCATAGTTAATGGTTTGTTAATGGCAAGAATTTGACCTTAAAATAAAGTGTGACCTACATTTTTTTTAATATATATTTTACATAATAATGTTGCAATGTTTAAATTCTTGTAGCATTTAAAACATCTGATTTAAAGTTTTAGGGTTTTATTTTTTGTTTATTTAGAGTAAATGATATAGAATTGTAATATTTACTGCTTTTTATTTACTGCTGCTTGGCAATATTTAGCATTTAAAATCCAGTCATTTCATAGGAATCCACACAATCAGAAGTTTCAAGTAAAAGTGGAATTTTTCCCAATGTAAATTGCATCAGGTTCAAGTTGGTCAAGTGAATTTGTTACATTGACCAATAGAAAGTTGCCTGGGGTATAATGGATTTTTTTTTTTTTTTTTATGTGACTGCACCTAAAAAAAACAATATTGGCCCATCAGTATTGTCCAGAAAAAAATCATGTTTTCATTTTAAAACTCATTTTGTTTAAAAACACTTGAGAAACTTATTTTCACAATTGTTGTTAGCACTTCACATAAATCAAGAATATACGTGACAGTGCCAACCTGGAACTGACACATCTGGATCACTAACAAACAAACTTCACCAAGAGTCAGGAAGTAAGTTAGTTTTTCATCAGATTCAGTACATACTCTGAAAATACGGGAATTCATCCGTCTCTTTCTTCCTCTGCTTCTGTCCCTGACACACACGCACAAACACCATGCTGAGCAACTGGTCTCTGATGGGCAGGGGAGAGCTGATTATGGATTCACTTTGCAGCAGGAGCCGCCCTGTCGCTGGGGATTTGATTAGGGCTTTGACAGGTGCCAGTGAGATTGCAGCCTTAATCTGAGGAGTGATCTGCTTAGATAATGTGCAAAGAGGAAGAAAGAGACAGAGGTGGCAGGAAACGGGGATGCAGGTAGTAGAGATACACTGAACGGCCTCATGACAGAAGAGCTTTACTTTTGATGTACTCACTAAATCTAAATCATATCACAGACAGCGTGCTATCGTAAGAGTGATACTTCATCTGGTGCATTTTACAAATCCTGAGAAAGAGACTGGAAACGAGTGCCTCTCACACTGCAGAATCTTTAAAGCTCTTGGAGAATGGTTGAAATGCTCAGTTACTGTATGATAATTAGGAGAATGTAATGATGCCTTTGACTCCCATTGCCATCTTCTATTCTCTCACATGTGCAGAGAACCTCCCTACAGGCTGCCGCAGTGTGAACCGGGTCAGTCACTGATGTCTCTATCATGACTGTCCCGTCCTCTTTCCATACAGGAGATCTACTTGCATCACTGGGTCACAGCAGAATTCTCTC
Source organism: Sinocyclocheilus rhinocerous (assembly GCF_001515625.1). Classification (NCBI taxonomy): domain Eukaryota; kingdom Metazoa; phylum Chordata; class Actinopteri; order Cypriniformes; family Cyprinidae; genus Sinocyclocheilus; species Sinocyclocheilus rhinocerous. The sequence continues at coordinate 482,631 of NW_015643643.1, forward strand.
ATCTCTTTTCACCTGCTGTCAGGAATGGGGCTTTTCTCAGTCAATCACGAACAGAGCAGAGGTGGGCGGTATGACCAAAATCTTAATTTTATATCTTGTTAACTTTATATTTAAGCAATGTCCCACAAGCAAGTGCTGTTGTACTGAATATCTCCTTAATATTAAAACTATACAGGAGCAGATATCGAGTGACGCGCATTTCAGACAAAAGCTGGCCTGTTCTCCGCCAACACAAACGGTTCCAAAAAAAAAAGCAAGTAAAGTATGAAGCTTTGCACGTTGGCAAGCAATGTTCAGACTGGAATACAATATGTGAGCGGAATGGAGTGACAGTAATTTTCCCTCCCGGCTCAAATCATTCTGTAATCACTCCGCTTTACCTCCGCTCCGGGTTGCCTGTTTCCAGGCAAATCTGAAGCCAGAGAAAATACAGATACTGTAACTTTCAAAACTAAATACATAAATAAAAACCACGAGCAAAATCAAAATCACAGCAAAATCACAGCTCACATACACTGGTAAGAACACAGAGAACACATTCAAGCAGAGTCATGTGTACTAAATATTAGGGGTCTTGGAACAACACTTCACTAATCAAGAGCTAGAGGGCCAAAACTGTATACATCATGATAGAGATTTTTATTTTATAGCTATTTTTCAAAATGTGTTATACTGTATATTGCATTACATTAAATTGCATTGTATACTGCATTTTTTTTTCTTTCTTTTGGATAATCCATAATTAAAGGGGTGGTTGACTGCTTTTTTCTAGGCTTGATTGTGTTTGGTGCAGTCTAACATGTGTTAATGCTTTGTTGTTGTTTTTTAAATAACATCATTGGGATCATAACACCTAGTCCTATCAAGCAAACTTAAAAAAAAAACGCATTCTTTTTCACATAATTTACCTTTATTCTACACCGCTCTGTCCCTTCTCCAATGAATGCTCTGATGATTTCCCCTCCCTCAGAAATACACAATGGGCTCAGATTGGTTAGCTGGCCCAGTGTGTTGTGATTCGCTAGACCACCTCTAGTGCAGTTCAGAAACGTCACGCCCCTCGCCTCAGAATGCGCTCCGGCTGTATTGTAAACAATGGCGTCATCAATATTGCTTATCAATTTGAGCCCAAATGAGACCCAGAGAATATTAGTGAAGAGGATCATGCAGAAACTTTGCAAACACGGCTCTTACAGGACATTTCAGAACGGTATGTTGTTTTTGTTTGTTGTTGTCTCATACTTTTAGATATGCTGTTAGTTGTAAATGCTACTGCTTATATGTTAGCTTTTAATATACGGTTTTATCCTGATTAAAGCTTTAACACAGCAGAATACATGATACAAAGTAATTGTTTACTTTGTAACAGTGAGAAGTGTTTGCACCACGGCAACCGCGTGCACGTCCATGTTTAACACTTGTAGCTATGTGGAAAATATCTGTCTGTCTATACACATAAAGTGTATAATTGGAACACAGTTCACTGATGGAGCTGTGATGAGCTGATGATCTGAATAAAAGAGAGAGAAAGAGAGTGAGAGAGATGCAGAGCGTGTGCAGAGCAGGGGACGCGAGGAACAGGATTAAGAACCGCTGCTTTAGAACATTGATTTTGAAACTTGTGAATCCATTAGAATCGTTAGAAGACAGAATCACGATTCATATATGAATAGATTTTTTCGAGCACCCCTAGTTTTGACGGCATGGCAACAACTGTTCCTCTTCTCTAAAGCGGCGCAACATGGCCCCGCCCCCTTTGTTGCATGTTCCCTGGGGCGGGGTTTATGTAAATTTCAGGGTTTGTGATGTCACCAACCTGGGAAGCAGCTTGTTGTAGTCCCCACGAGCCGTAACTGTAGACATTAAGCTGCCATAAGTTTAAAAGACAGTATCTCCGTTTGCATTGAACTTTCAGCGTCGTAACTTTGCAGATATTGTTTATGCTCAAACAGCAACGTTACACACTAACTAACAATTAACCACCCCTTTAAATATTTTGCTAGTGGAAGTTTTTCATCTCATTAGATTGATGCTGTTCATTTAAACTTTCTATTCATCAAAGTATCCTAAAAAAAGTATCACGATTTCCATAGACATATTAAAGGGGTCATGACATGGATTTTTTAATTATTATTATGTTCCTTGAGGTTTGCTCATAACGCTAATAAAGTTTTTTGCACAATAAATAAATAAATAAATGAATAACTATGTGGAAAAATGATTATAATTGTATTATTATTATTCAACCCTCATTCTGACCCTCTAAAATGATCTGTTTTTAAGGGGAGGGTCCTTTAAGGCATCTCAGTAATCGGCCACTGTTATGGTTGGCTAACGTAATTGCACAGGAAACAGTATCAACACCCCCTCGCTATTGCATGTGAGTGCTTTGACAACATAATCAAAATAAAACAGTCATTTCCAGACAAAGCATTTGGAAAATTATTTACTTACGGTTTGTGATGCAGCTGCAGTCAGATATAGTACCGCTTCATCTTTTCAACAAACGTTTCTTTAGCTGCATTTACATTGGCACAAAAAATCTGATTTTTTTGCTCACATCTGACACAGATCGGAATTTGTTGCACACGTGTAAACACAAAAATCCACACAAGATCTGCTTTTTTCACATCCGATCTGGGCCACTTCCAAATGTGGATTTTAGTCGGATACATATCCGATATCTGGACATCTGACCTACGTCTAAACACACATATCTGATTCCCCGCAGAACTCCTAATGCGAGGGCGACACGTACTGCCCATAAAGATAGAGTTTTAATGCCAGCATGCTATATGCGCTTGCATTTTATTGAGGCGGGAACTTCATATGTAAGAAACTTGGAAGATCCAGGACATTTTTTCAACTCCAATTGTATTCGTCTGAAAGAAGAAAGGGATGCAATGGGATGGCTTGAGGGTGACACCTGGGATGGCTTGAGGGTGAGTAAATCATGAGGTAATTTTCATTTTGGGTGAACTTTTCCTTTAATATTTTTCCTGTATTTTTGATCAAATACTCTAATTCAGCATTGGCGAGTATAAAACACTTATTATTATTATTATAATACAATACCTTAATTATATAATTAAATAATCTATGTATATGTATATTGCTGCCAAACCCTATAGCAGATACAGAAAACAAAGCAGGATTTAATGTTAGAACTCACCAATACAGAGACCGTCACTCTCCTCATAGCCTATGCTGCAGACACAACGGCCCAGCGGCACCAGCCAATCACCATCAGCTCCACAGTACAGCCTAGGTGTGTCACGTTCCTCAGCGTTCTCAACACACGCTCCCCTGACCTCCACCAGTGAAGACGAATCCACCCGCGGTACAGTGTCAGGGAAGGCTGCAAGGTTTCTCAGGGTAGACGGGCACTTTTTGTAATAAACTCTCACAGACACCAGGGCGATACATGCGCCCACATCCTGGAAGGCCAAGTAGAAACCCTTACGAGCTATTGGGCCCACTTCTCGCACTTCGGTATTCAGCCTCAGAACACGGTCGCCCAGGTCTGTCTGTGTGAAGCTCTCGTCGGCGGCTATGGTATCGATTTTGGCGTAGTCGTTGGTATGGAAATGAGCAGTGGCACCATGCGGCTCATCTGTCTCAAAGTAGAGGAGGTTAAAAGTCTCCTTACAGGTGCCAGAGACCCAGGGGATGCTGTTGCAGTCCCGCAGGGTGAAGCGAAGCTCCACGTAGATCTTCTGCGCAGCCTGACGGGGAATCCAGTTTGTACGAAGCCAGTTGTTCTGGTTGGGTTCCATTACGTGGCACACCTGGAAGGTGTGGATGGGACGGTTATGCTCATCCATCTCCGTTATGGCGTCCCACTGTGGAGAGCAAAGGACAGAGGAATGAGAAGATAGATAGTGGGATAATTGGAGAAAGCAATAGAAAGGAGTGAATCCTCGGGAAGGGCAATGTTCTTGTTGAGTTCTTCAGAGCAGCTGCTGGAGCCCGGAGAAATCAAACAGAATTTAGCTTCATCAAATTAGCATAAGAAAAACTGTAAATTGAAACACTGGCTATGTTTACATGCAAACCTAATAATTCATTAATTTAATAATTCATTAACTTAAAGTTGTAATTACACGTTTATCACATTCAAGTGCTGTCTTGTTGGAAAGAATAGGAATCATGGAGGACAGCAGGTTCATTCTTGCCTATTGCTTGGGGAAATCTAATTAAAGCCAAAATGAATTGCAGATATTTAATCAATATCAAACAGATTTTGAATAAAATGTAGCATTCCCATACAGTGACAATCAAATAAACATTACCACGCTATCTAGCTGACAATTTTTTGTCATTCATATAATATACATTAAATGGATACACTTGAATATACATAACTGTAAATGAAAAAAATAGGCCTAACTTAAACTTAAGTCAATAAAAAAATTGTTCTGTTCTCCACCATGTTAAAAGTTCATGGCCCACCCAACTCGGAAACACGGGTATCAAATTAATCTCAAAGTTTCCCACTTAAAAAAAATAAATATAAAATTTTTGGAAAAAAAAAAAAAAAACACTTTAAAATTTGAAAGGCTGTTCATGTCTGACTTCTGACTAGGAAACTCATGTTTATTATAATTATAGCAAGTAAAAGCAGCAACTAAAAAAAAAAGTTACTGCACAAATTTGTTTATTTACATCAATGTTCTGCAACTCTCTACAACCCATCTTTTCTATGTACTTTCTTCCAGAGAGATCTTGTTATCGTTGGAGGATAGCCACATGAGAAGAAGGTTTACTTGGAATATTTTTTGAGAAAAAAAAAAGGCAAAACGTTAATTATACACTGGGGTGCCATCTCTGACAGGACCACTGACAGCTCACAAGCTTCTCACTGCATGTGTGGAATACATGCGATGAACATGTAAATTCACTTGTTGGATTGCAGAGTTTTGGATATACAGTAGATTCTGAATCTGTCAATTGGAATCTGTCAATCAGTTGGATTGAACTGATTTGGTTTGACATGTCTCTAACTACTAATTAACGTTCCCAAAATAAATAATTCATCTCCATGATAAATGGCATGTAGAACTTGAATTCCTAACCCACAGTATAACTTGAATTATGACACTGGGTCTCATAAACTTTAAAAAAAAATCACAAAAAATTGACATCTGACACTCCATATAAACATGAATTTGTTCTTAACATTGTTCTAATGTTTACAAATTTGGATTATTCTAAATAAGCATGTTAGGGTTAGCCAATTTATATAAGGGCTTTTTGCACAACCTTTCATTTACAGTATTTTTAGCAAACATATGACGATCTCTAAAAACGCACTCTCTTCTGAGAGATGCGCAGCAAGATCTTTGAGCAATGCCAAGTGTGCAATAATTAAATATAGTTCAAACACCTTTAATACACCTCGTTGCATACACATACATGTATCTGTTGTTATACAGAGAAACTTCGCAGCTTGATGATGTGATATGATTTTCTCAGCTTTTTGTTCAAATTGTTGCATTCTTTTTATGAAACCTACCCACATTCAAGCTGATTTTTTTTTCAAGTTTATTGTTGATTTGTTCATTTATTTTATTTAATTTTTTAATCTTTCTTTTGACATATTGCATTCATACTAAATATTCTGGGGGCTATGAACATTTTGTGAAAATTTAAAATTCTGTCAGTGGCTGGCCAAAAAAAAAAAAAAGAGTTAAAGAGGTCTCATGTCTCTTCTGTCTCTTACATACAGAAGTCTCTCATTTATTTGGTAAAAAAATACATTAAAACAATTATATTGCGCAATATTATAATGAAATGGTTATTGGTTATTATTATTATTATGATTATTATTAAAATAACCATTTTCTATTTCAGCTATGTTGAAATGAAATTTATTACTGTGATACAAAGCTAAATATTTTTCAGCCATTACTTCACTCCTCAGTGTCACATGATCCTTCAGAAAATCGTCTAATATGGTGATTGAATATTTGACAATAGGATTATCAATAGGGGTGTAACGGTACACGTATTCGTACTGTACGGTTCACGGGGCAAATTCCAAGTGGAAGTGATCATCCCTATGCCTTTGAAGGGCAGAGCCCTTGGAGTAAGCAGGGCATGTGCGTGCCATTATGTAGTCGTCATTTGGAATGCACTTGGCAAAGGGAGCGATGTAATTTCCTCATTATCTTCAGCTGGGATGTTCCCGTGACAACGCAGCACGGTGTCCATCAGCAGATGTCGCTGTTTTACTGGCATATATGTATTTTTATTGTTGTTAGCATAACTGTTGCAAATAAACATACATTTTATATTTTAAAAAGTTTTTAAAATATGCTATATAATATATGAAAACTAATATATATAAAACGTTTTAAAATATAAAATGTATATTTTTTATGCCGGTGTACATCAGCGAATCAGCTGACGGACACCGTGCTGCGTTGTCACGGGAACATCCCAGCTGAAGATAATGAGGAAATTACATCGCTCCCTTTGCCAAGTGCATTCCAAATGACGACTACATAATGGCACGCACATGCCCTGCTTACTCCAAGGGCTCTGCCCTTCAAAGGCATAGGGATGATCACTTCCATTTGGAATTTGCCCTGTGAACCGTACAGTATGAATACGTGTACCGTTACACCCCTAATTATCAATGCTGAAAACAGTTGTGCTGATTAATATTTTTGTGGAAACTGTGATTTTTTGGAAATTTAGAATGCATTCTAGCATGAAAATAATTGATGAATCATTGTTCGTGAAAATGTTCATATACTGTACAGATTTCACGCAAACAACCATGCGTACACACATTTATTTCACTGTCACATCCAGGCAACATGAGACTCCTCCTTACTGCCATTTTCAATACATCAATTTTTAGGTAGTATCTGTAGGCTGTGATGTGCTACCCATATGCTTGGTTATGCTGAAGCTGTGAACACAGCAAGGCATAAGAGCCTAATAGATTTACTAAAGCCACTAGCAACAGCTGAATCAAACAGTAATGACAGGACGTCTGGCCATTGTACTGCTGCTCTGCTTTGAGCGACTTTCTAAATTTTTTCTCTCTTTTACACATCCTTTTTCTCTTTCCAAACATGTTGTATTGCACACATTTGCTTTTCCAAACACTTCCCATATCTTGTCATCACGCTCTCACTCTCTTTGTTCTCACTTTCTTTTTCACAAACTCTCACTGTGTTCTGGCATTCTTATTTTCCACCCATTCAGTCTCTTTTTCTCACTCTGTTCTTTTGTACTCCCACTTTTTTGGCACTTTACTGTTTTCCTCACTATTTCTCCTCCTATTTCTGTGTCTTCAGCATAAATCTCTTCCTCCAATCATCTGTTTCCTCTTCTTTTTCTTTTATTTCTTATCTCCCTAATCTATCTCCCTCTGATAATTAATTAGGAAGGACGCACTTCATTAGCACTAAAGCCTCCACTTACTCACTTTCATTATTGCAGTGATAAGCTAAGCCTTCCCTAATAGCCTCTCAATCAGAAACTTGCTGTATCATAGCCCCGATGTGTGCCGATAGCTCCTCACAACAGACCGCTGTTTGCAACCAAAAAGTTTGATTGAAAGAGAAGGGTTCCATTTCTAAACAGGTCAAGTCAGCTCATGTTTAGTTTATACTATATGTAATTTGCAGCTTAAACTGGATATAATTGCATTAAAATGCTTGTGACAAGGCCCAGATCATGAGGCCTGCAGAACAACTATATAGAGACACACAGAGACAAGAAATGTAAATATATCTGAATGAATGAATGAATGAATGCTTTGTACTTTATATTTCTGTTTAGGCAACTTTAATGCAAGCAATATATTCCATTCACAACTATCAGCCAACTGGCAAGCAACTGTTTTATTTACTCAGCACAGCCAATTTCTACTCACATTTGACACTTGTGGAGTGTTAATATAGGACCCTGTTTGCCCTTATTTTTTCAGTAAATTATGAAATTATACTATGCAGATTCTAATAGAAAGCTAAAACTGCTTGCTATTAATAAAAATATTTATATTTTATACTGTAAAAGCCTACTCACACCAAGCCCAATGATAATCTATCTATCTATCCATCCATCCATCCATCCATCTATCTATCAATGTGATTTTTAAACTTGAATGAATGTGTAAATGCTTTATTAATTCATGGCTATAAATGTATTTAAGAATATTTGTTTATTATGTCACACTTTAGTATGGACACCACGTCTTACTATTAACTACAACTTTTCCCTCAATAAATTCCTAATTTGCTGCTTATTAATGTTGCTGATAAGTATGGGGTAGGATTAAGGGATCTGGTCATGCAGAATAAGGCATTAATATGTGCTTTATAAGTACTAATAAACAGCCAATATGCTAGTAATATGCATGCTAATAAGCAACTAGTTAATAGTGAGAATTGGTCCTTAAAATAAAGTGCTACCGTTTATTGTTATATGCAGTCGTAGGTTTATAAAATACCCTGGAGCCTGTGGAGTATGAGCAAACATTTTCCTAAAAAAAAAAAAAAATGATGCTGATGATAATGTTTAGCAAGCTTTTCATTATCTCCAGACAGGCCATTTAGTGTCATTCATAAAGTCACGAAAGAAATAAATTGACCTCAGAACAGCACACCGACTTCGGGGAGTTTGATACATGTCCCGATCCTATAATCTTCTCTCACCCTGCCACTGCCTTCCAGCCATTTGTTTCACATCAGCTTTTTTCTTGGTGGTAAATCGAGGCATTTAGAAGAACGGGGAGGCAGTGGCGTGCTTTCAATCTCCTGCTAGAAAGTGACCGGATACATCTAGGAACACTGCGGCGGGGATAAGATATCAGCACGCGGCTTAAGATGCTACTCGCACTGATAAAAGTGGCTGAGATGGATGAAGCTAAAATCGCTGGCTACACATCACATTAAGTTGGCAGGGGTCCACAGAGAAGGATTCAAGAACGGCACAGATCGGTATGATAGAGACAACATGGAGGAAATGCATCTCGGGGATGAGGGGGGGATTCATTGCTTTTAAAATGGTTTAAAAATGGTTTCTTTCAGCAGACGTCTAAGATTTTTCTTCTTAAAATAAAATAATTATTTCTTCCAAATACATAATTATATTATCCAAACTAAAATTCCAATGTTTACATATTTTTTATACTTAAAATTCCCATTTTTATATTCATTTTTTTTGCCAGATCTGCTGATGACGGAGGAATTGAGAAAATGTATCACCCATAAATATGTCTTATCAGCCACTGAATGATGTTTTGCAACTTTTATTTGCAATATTAATATATTTATTCCCCTTTAAGTTGTTTTTCCAAACATTAGCAACATCATGCAGCATGTGAGATGAGCCAGGAACTGCAGCTGTCATATATATATATATTTAAAATGGTTTAAAAATGGTTTCTTTCAGCAGACGTCTAAGATGCCTGACTCTCCTTTGATATCTGTCATTATTTCTCCACTTGGAAACTGGCTGTGAAAAAGGCATATCGCTGGTGCAGTCACTGGCAAGAGCCGAACGCACACATCAGGACATAGGATATTTTAGATAATGCCGGTACACAGTAATGCATATGAAAAGCAATACGCTTATAACAACACTGAATTGGAATCTGTCAGTGGTGGTCCTCTATTTGGAATCCAGCTTTTTTCTGACTGTATTTGGCCTCTCTGGCTGTAAATGAACCTTTTCAGCAAGCGCCGCCGAACTGACTAGCATGTCAATATGTACACTCAATAGTTTAAAAGCATCTATTATCATCATTGATTTCTGTTTGTCAGATCCAGCTTAGGATTGATCTTTGAAGCTTTGATTTTTCTGCACGTCTTGCATTGAAAGTACACACTTTGAGACTCCATAATAGAATTTACACAACCCAAATAAAGGTCTGCTATCAGGGTAGTTGGGGGGGGGTTCTATCAATTGCAAACGAGCCCTGGGCAAATGGAAATACAATTAAGCTTGAGTGTGAGTTTAATTATCTTTTAATTATTAAGTACACGTTAACCTTGGGTAATGGAAGTGCTTTGTGAGAGAGATACCGGCGCTACCTTTGACTCAATAATTGATTAATTGACTTCCACTTCAAACGGCATCAATACAAAACAACAAATTTCTGTAGAATGCATCTCTTCAACCTTGTGCAATGCCTGTGGCTCAAACACTGCATTTATTTACTTGCTTTCTTTCTTGTTTATTTTTCAGAGCAAAATGTATGGCATGTGCAGAATTTTTCCTTTTTTTCCTTTAATTAAATCAAATCAAATATTAATCCATTCAATTCTTCAATTCATGTTTAATTGTATAGTGCTTTACACTATACAATGTTTTAGAATGGGGTTTGAGTATGTATTAGAAAATACATATTTCTGTTATATGTTCAGGTTACAATTAAGAGTAAATAAAATGTTGGGGGAAAAATACACATGTAACAATCACAATTATAACAACTCACCTGGGCTGCCAGTTTAATGTGTTAATTTAGAGCTACTGATTAATTACTTAAAAAATTATTTGATAAAAATGTAAAAATATATTGATATACTTTCAGAAATTAACTATTTATTGGCATACAAAGCCACTTTTTGTAATGCCTATTCAAATTCTACCACAATAATATTTCTGATTTAATTAATTAAATAATTAATTAATTTACAATCTGCATATCATGTAATTTGATTACAACAAAAGAAACTATGCAAAAATGTAAATTTAAATGCACAGTTAGAAAAAAAAATAAAAATCATCTATTTGTGCGTTTATGTATTTTAACACATATTATCATGTATATTTGAATGTACATGAGCTATTAATCATTGTATATAGCCTATATATTGCTTATTATTTATTACTGAAAATCATTTTAAAGTGTAATCAATACCAAAACTCGTGCCAAATTTACAGCAGTTTACTTGATCAAAGAGAGAAAAATAATTATGGAATGAAAAACAAACAAATTAAACATACTCTTAAAAGTAACTGAAAAATATCAGAAAGGTCGACATCCCATGGTGTACTGTACTGTAATTTTAGAAACTCGCCAACAATGATTAATTTCAGTAATAATAATTCTTGTGCAAGATATCTCAAGGAGTTGAAATCTCATTTCGAACATGCAGGATTACGAAAAAGGACATGAAAAATGTCTAATTTAGCTCTGGGTAAAGTCAGACATACATCAATATGCCTTTAGGTCGTCTCCTGCCTAATCTATCCTTTGTCTTATTTCACTTTCATTATCCCAGACTGTTTTACAACCTAGACTCAGATACAATCTCTATTCTGATATGACTATTTCCACATGAAAAAAGGGAAAAGCAATTCAAAACCATGTTTCTCATAAGAGAAACAAGAAGGAAAGGAAAGAGAGAGCGAGTGATAGAGAGAAAGTGAGTGAGACGGAGACAAGAAAATGTCATCTACCCTCGACAAAGAAAGTAAGTAAGAGGGACAGTGGATAAAGATGGAAAGAGATACTGCTGAAATCTAACATCTAACAGCAGCAACACAAAACGTAGACAGTGATGAAAGACTGCATTTATGGGCTGTGTCATTTAAACAACAAAAAAAAGGCTTCCCTTCCATCATGCACCAGTAAAGGAAAAAGGGAACAAGAGCAGGAGAGGCCAGCGGGACATCAGGGTCACTCTGGACAGTCCAGAACAACACTAACAATGACCTACTTCCACCCGAAGTCCTTCGACATCTCTACATTCTTTTGTCATCATGACTCCTGTACAAGAGGCATCGCAAGGAAACAGCAAAGGGACACATTGACATTTCGTTCTGTCTGTTACCAAGGCTCCCCTCCCTATTGACAACTGGAATGGCCACAGCCAAGGTTTCCTTCACCGATACACAACATAATGAGCGGAATTCTCTAATAACTGTGGTAACAAATGCGTTAACGGCGCAAACACACCCAAAACTTTGCTGAATGCAATTTGCATGGTGCAATTCCTCATCTCGCTGAGTTTTGTGAAAAAGCAAGCCTAATTTACATAGAAAGAAGGTATACTGACTTGAATTAAATAGTCATTTAGTGCCAGGTTAAAGAAAAAGTTCACCCAAAAATGGAAATTTGCTGAAATTTACTCACCATCCAAATTTACTTACCATCCAAAAGTTTGTTTCTTCATCGAAGTTTTAACATTACATCACTTGCACCAGTGGATCCTCTGCAGTGAATGGGTCAGAATGAGATTCCAAACAGCTCATAAAAACATCACAATAAGTCCATAATCCATAATAATGCTTCATCCAGTGATAAAATCCATCCCCTGTTGTCCTCTCACATCAAAATCGACTGACATATTTGTTTAAAACTGTTTTGCTTGTAAACGGTGCTTGATCTGTGCATATTTCTCTCCTAATTCAGACAAGATAACAAGAGAAAGCAATATTATGGATAGATGACTCGTTTGAAGTTAAAAATATATTGATGGATTTGTTTTTTACCAAGACTAGACTTGTGCCCATATTCGGTAATGCGATATATCACGGTAATGAATATGCACGATATTGTTATTGTGGGCACTTCTAAATACTGTGAATAATTATATATTAAAAATTATTCAGAATGTTGAATGCATTTTAAGAATACTTTTCCCATAAACTGGTCAAAATGCACAACAGCGCTGTATGCTGCGTGAAAGAGGCCTGCGCACTCTGATGTAAACAAGCTCGGACGTGAAGCACATGGTGGAACATGTGAGAGACTCTCTGGATGAAAGCGCACTTTCACTCTCTGACAGCAGATGGCGCTAAACTGCAGAAATAATAATAATAATAATAATAATAATTCATTTAAATGCAGCCGTTACCCCAGAAATCCTGTAAACAAAGCAACTGCACTACTTTCTGTTTCTGAATCGTGTTTAAATGATTTAAACAGCCATTCAGATTTGTGTATTTGCTATGATGTTCATCACAGCGCCAAATACTTAAATATTTAGACTTAAAAGTTTGAAAATAAATAGCCTATTAAGAGACAAAGCCTTTTACTTCACAATATGTTAATTTATGGGCTGGAGTTGTGTGGATTACTTGTGAATTACCGTGATGCTTTTATTAGCTCTTTGGACGCTCATTCTGACGGCACCCATTCACTGCAGAGGATCTTATGATGAGCAAGTGATTAACGTTAAATTTCTCCGAAAGAAGAAACAAACTCATCTACATCTTGGCTGGCCTGAGGGTAAGTAAATCTTCAGTAAATTTTTTGGTGAACTATTCATTGAAACTCCACTGGAGGTGCTAAGTGAACAAGACAGATTTTTGCGCTGAAATACTGCATGCAGAAGTCATGCAACTGTTTGGTTGTTTGTGCATTCTGGTCACTTGTATTCAGCACAAATCAAACAGATTGTTCAGTGTTCAATCTATTGTATTACCTGGAAAGCTTTGCTGCTGTTCTTGAGCGCAAATGCAAGATACAACATGTGTCAAGGCCGACCGGGCATGTAAATGAGAAGCAACAGCAATTTGTCACTGCCTGTAAAGCAGAGGCTGATGGTGATGCATTGCACTCAGACCAGGTTCTCATGCTACCCTTCAATCGGACAAGTTATGAAAACAAAGTTCTCACAACCATGAAAACAGATATAGGGCAAAGCTTTAGAGTTGAGAGAGAGAGAGAGAGAGAGAGGAAGAAAAAAAGAGATGTAGGGACGGCGATAGAAAAGAGAAAGCGGTCACATTTTATTTTAAGGTCCAATTTTCGTTATTAACAAACCATTAACCACGACTTTTGCCTCAATAAACTCCTAATGTGCTGTTTATTAATAGTTAGTAAAGTAGTTGTTAAGTTTAGGTATTAGGTAAGATTAGGGATGTAGAATATGTGCTTTATAAGTACTAATAAACAGCCAATATAATAATAATTGGCATGCTAATAAGCAAATAGTTAATAGTGATAATTGGACCATATACTAAAGTGTTACTGAGAAAGCAATATTGGTACTGAGTGAAAGTGTCTGATATATATGTCTGTGTGTGTATATATATATATATATATATATATGTGTGTGTGTGTGTGTGTGTGATGTGTCATGCAGTGACTTATGGGAAAGAATACAATAGTTTTTAATGGCAAAACCCATAAACTGCAAGCATATATTTCACACACCCATTTGACCCTCAGAGCTGCAGGTTACTGATGTTATATGTCAGTGTAGATAAAGTCCATTCAGACTGCTCTCCTCAGTCTGCTTACTCAAACCCCATTAGTGTATTAATCTGATTTCTGCATCACGTTAACAACCATCCAAAGATTTGAACTGCTGGCACACCTGTTTGATAACATGCTGTCTGAAAAAAATATATATATTGGAAAGATTCAACTCTGCTGCCCTATCCTACACAGTCGTGAACTTACATTCCCTGCTAAAAATAATATCAGTGAATCACATCATGCACGACTTTTGCCTCAATAAACTCCTAATGTGCTGTTTATTAATAGTTAGTAAAGTAGTTGTTAAGTTTAGGTATTAGGTAAGATTAGGGATGTAGAATATGTGCTTTATAAGTACTAATAAACAGCCAATATAATAATAATTGGCATGCTAATAAGCAAATAGTTAATAGTGATAATTGGACCATATACTAAAGTGTTACTGAGAAAGCAATATTGGTACTGAGTGAAAGTGTCTGATATATATGTCTGTGTGTGTGTGTGTGTACATATATTCCTGACATATACGGTTGCTACTATATCATCTAAACATCATCATATAGATGTTATTAACATATGTAAATACACAAATTTTAATATGAAGATTTTATAAATTATAATGTACATATGTGACAATTATATATTTCCTTATAAGTAACATTTATGGCAACATCACTCTTGATATGGCAATATATGTATTAAACATTAACTAAATAATAGAAACCAAAGATTTGAACTGCTGGCACACCTGTTTGATAACATGCTGTCTGAAAAAAATATATATATTGGAAAGATTCAACTCTGCTGCCCTATCCTACACAGTCGTGAACTTACATTCCCTGCTAAAAATAATATCAGTGAATCACATCATGAAAACAGATTTGTATAGAGCACATCAGTCACTTTTAGATCACGACTGCGAGTGCAAAATGCTGCAGCTTCAAATAGCAAAGGCTGAGTAAGACAGAAGGAGAACTCGCTTGTGTTATAAGAGATTTTGTCAGGATGTGGGTGCGAGCTAAAATCGAGCTTGGTGTTTAGTGTCAGTTGCAATGTTGAAGAAAAAGGTGTTCGAAATCAGTGGGAGCTCTGGTTTTCTCAGCGAATTTGAAGTAACACTTTCTGAACTCAATCAATAACCACCGAATCAGCCGCAGATATCAGAGCACATGCTGGTGTTAGATTATCAGATTAGTACTATTGTGTTAACGTGTGTTGTATGGACTGGAATCAGGGGAGTGCAGCCCAGTTGGAGACTAGTGGAAGCATGATCCACACGAACTTGGAAATATTACACACATTATTTTGTTACAGAACTCTAAAATGCTGAGAATAATCAAATACCTCTTTTATAAAACAATGACGAATTTGATCCTAAATTTAATAGATTACATCCTTTGTTGAAAATGAGGAACAAATCAGGATTTATAAAGACGAAAACTGACATGAAAATGTCCTCATGTATATGCCAACCGAAGAGCATGGGCATTTTGAAAACTTTATGGGGCAGAATTATCCAGTAATGGTTGGTCAGACTTAATTCAATTAATGATTAAATAAATCTGTTATGTAAACAAGTTATGACTGCCAATGTGTAAATGACTATATTTCAACAGTTACCTGGAGTATAATTTTATAATTACATTAATAAATAGTTTGAACCCTGATGTTAATTGTGTCCTATACTATTATAGTAGGCTAATGTTCACTCTTTTTTCACAAAATGCATTATAACACCAGATGAAGCCTGTATTTATAATGCATCATAAGGGTATTCTTAATGTATTATAATGCATGTATAATGGCTTATAAAAACCTTATAATCTCATAAATAACTGAGGTATGTACCATTACTTTTGTGTAACATTATATGTGAGCATTCCAGATGCAGTTGCTGCATGCACATGCATTTAAGATGAACTATGATGCATTTAGGAAAATGGTCACACTTTAGTTTGGGGACCAATTCTCACAATTAACTAACTATTAACTATGACTTTAGCCTCAACAAACTGCTAATTTAGGTAGTTGTTAAGTTTAGGTATGGTGTCGTATTAAGGGATCTAAAATATGCTCATGCAGAACAAGGCATCAATATGTGCTTTATAAGTTCTAATAAACAGTCAATATGCTAGTAATATGCATGCTAATCAACAACTAGTTAATAGTGAGAATTGACATATGTTCACATTTAGGATCATACTAAATATGTCTTTATAAATGAGGCACCAAGAGTTGTTTTTTTAATCTTTTAGTAGTTATTTTTTTTATTTTTTTTATAGGTCTAACAAAGCAAAACCGTAGTATGCCTTTGAACCTGCTAAAGGTATACCTGTACTCCATGGGATACCTTGGTTGAACTAACTAGTATAAAACACTGACCAGCTGAGCTTCAATGATTGAGGTCCAGATTTTGTTGTGATCTATCATTAAATACCAGATCTGTCCTGCTGAAGGTCACTCAAAGTCCCATTACAGATAAGAAATTAACACTCAAAAGTGTGGCTTTCTGTCTCATCTTGACACAAGTTCTCCTAAAACAGCATGTATTAATCATTCACGTCCCAGTGCTGCAGTCCCTTTGAAAAGAGACGAACAGGCCTTTTAGAAAAGGTCAACCTTTCAAATGGCCGACAGGGAATGAGAGAGCGTTAAGAGATCATTAATCACTCTTTGATTGACACAGAGGTCTTTGTATCGTAACTACAGCAATGTAACCATGCTGACTGTTTTTTAATTATGCTCATTTACAATGAATTCAACATCTTTGATGACTGTCACAGCTTTTTAATCTTGAAAAGGACAGAAGTACCTGCTAAATGAGGTCAACGGTCAGCAGTTTTTAAAAACATTTTTAAGCCTACGGCCTTTCTTCTTTGGCTTTTTTACCGTTAAAAAGTTTGGGGTCAGAACTTTTTTTAATAAATTAAAATAAATAAATTTATTCATCAAGGATGCAATACATTAAATAGAAGTGACAGCAAAGAAATGTTTAATGTTATAAAAGCTTTCTATTCAGTACATTCTGTTCTTTTCTGTTCTTCTATCCATCAAAGAATCCTGAAAAAAAAATTATCATGGTTTTCAACATTCATAATAAAAAGAAATGTGTCTTAAGCACAAAAGCATCATATTTTAATGATTTCTGAAGGACGTGACACTGAAGACTGGAGTAATGGCTGCTGAATATTATTTAAATATGATATTTTATAAAAAATTATAATCATATAAAACAGTTATTTTAAACTGTAATAACATTTAACAGTATTACTGTTTTACTGTTTATCTGATCAAATATATGCAGCCTTGGTGAGCATAAGAGACTTCTTTCAAAAACCTTAAAAATCTTACCAACCCTAAAATTTTCTTTTTTTTTCACTATAAGAAAGTGTTTTAGTGCATGCTTACCAATAATATAATATAATATAATATAATATAATATAATATAAAACATTTTTTAAATGTACATATAAACATTTCAGTCGTGACATCTAGAGTTCATTTAACTATTTATGAGGGTTAACATGCAGTAAGCATATAATATTTTCTCAAGGTAGAGAAGTGTATACACTACACAAAGATACCAGAGTTCTGTGACACATTTGGTAATTACAGCACAGAATCTGAGGGGCTTACAGTGGAGTGGAGCCAAGAGAATAGTCGACGAAACAATGGAACAGCACAAACAAACCTGTTTCTCCAAACAGAGAAGGTAAAGGGGAGAGTGGCAGAGAGAGAGAGAGAGCGAGGCAGAGAGATAGAAACCCCATAGGATATGTCTGTGCCAGAGTAAACAAAACATACACGCTGGTCTCCCATCGCTAGAAAACAAATTAAATGGCGGGTAAAGTCTCCCCAGACCGGAAAAGGTATGTTCCATCTAGCTCTGGGAGAAGAATGAAAAAGGCTTTGATTAACATGACATACCCTGACCTAACAAAAAGAAGCAGAAAAATGCATTGTGGTAAATACTAATAGGAGAAGTATTTGACCCAGGATATTATAGCATGAATTATTGATTTGATCGGAGGCACCAGCCTCTTACAGCATGAAAAAAAAAGAGAAATAAATCCCAAGTGGTGTTTACTGGTAAGATGAACTCGCTTTCTTTGACATCGTGGGCACCTGTGTAAGAGCAGAACTAATATGAAGATGTGCACTGCAACTCCACTGGGAAATCATTTTATGGGCTATAGGTCATTTTACACAACCTTCTGGTTCCTCCACTACAAAACTTTTACTCGAGTATGGCTCAAGACTAGGACTGGTACTTATAGTTGGCCTCAGAAAAAGAGCAGTGATCGAGCATCCATCATACTGCTCTTTATCATGAAATTGATTTAATAATAGTAGCTCTACTATTAGAAGCTCCTCTGGGCTGTGAGATCACACTTGGTTGCTTCATTCAAATTGCTTCTAGCCTTTTGACTGGTTTTAATGTCTTAGAAATTCTCTCTATAGTGTTCACAAAAATGAAAGGGGCAAAATTGAATTATTAAGACCTGTGTCAATAATTACCCTTTAAGAAACTCGTTGAATAGATTCTGGATCACCAATGCCGTTTCAGTGACCTGATTTGATTAAATTTCATTATAACATACTTATTTTTTCACATCGAATTGTGTGGTTTGGATTAACCTGATATAAGTAATGTTTGCACAGGCATGGTTGGAATACATTCAGAGGAGCTTTATAAGAATTTCTTTTTTAATAACAGCAGTACATGTACATACTGCAAGGGAAATTGTGTATAAGGTACAAAGGTCACAGGGAAATATTACTTACCCCATTTATTGGGTATGTCTTCCAGCTTAGTTCTCCCAGCACAGCTGTAGTGTCCAAGAGAACCACTATGAGAAGGACAAAAAAGATAACAACTAGGGTCAACTATAACAGTCTCTAATACACAATGAATAAATATTAAACACTACGGCCACACGAAAAATGAAGGAGCAGGTGATTCAGTACTCCAAATAAAAAAAAAGAGTCATTTGCTCACCCACATATGCCAGTTTGATATGATGAATGTGTAATTTCCTTTGTCTCTACACCAGGACTTAATTACAATGTCTATCAATAAAAGCGTGTCACAGGCATAATATACTCGTGACATGAAGTCAGGGTATGTGCCATTCTCTCTTCTACTTAGCCATAATCCAGTGTTTAAAATGTGGGAAAAATAGTGAATTTCTGGTTGAATAAACTTCGACAGTAAGTATGACTCTTGAATTTGGCCTATGAACAAGTGGTCATTATTCTCACTCAGCAAAGCGGTCTGTGTGTAAGACAGCTTTCTGAATATGTGTTGTAATACTGAGCTAATAATCAGCTTATCCATATATGTGTTGTCAAAGAGTTAACGTAATGTTCCTCGATGAGTGCCTGTCTGTAGAGAGCCTGCAGACAGGATGAGCACTACTGTTCGCCCTGATCAAATTTGTTTGACAATGCCTGATAATTTTGCCTGGAAGTGATGGATCTGTGCTACTAACACACCCAAACAGAAAAATGTGAATTAGAGGGTTAGGCACTTTGGCCACTCATCCTAAATCACATTACACCTCTGTCTAGACCCAGTGTCTCTGTCTCGAGACATATTATCCCGAAATTTCCGCACTCACTTTCTCCCTGACAATGAAGGGAGATTAAACATGTCTGCAAGCATATTGGGACGGAGTGATCGAATTGTAATGACTTTATTAAGAGATATTTACCAGATTAGGCCTAAAGCCAGTCTATGATGCACACTGAACTGGTTAAGGTTAGGTCTCGATGACTGAGTAGAAATCAAACAATACATGAGGAATCTTTGTCAAAACCACTTATGTAACCTATAAAAAGTGCAAACTTTAACCCCTTCACACATATGTTTCAAATATTCGGTGCCCCTGGCATGACTTTTTTTAATGTGACCATTTTTTTTTAGAACAAATCATGGTACCACTTTATTTTAAGGACCAATTACTTGCTTATTGGCATGCCTATTACTAGCTTATTAGCTTTTTATTAGTACGTATAAAGCACATATTAATGCCTTATTCTTCATGATTATATCCCTTAATCCAACCCCATACCAAAACTTAACAACTACTTTACTAACTATTAATAAGCAGTAAATAAGGAGTTTGCTCGGGGAACATTCTTAGTTAATAGTGAATGTGTGTTCCCTATTCTAAAGTGTTACTCAAATCTCAAAATTCCTATTCCAATTAATATTTTAAACACTGTTTAATGATCAATTGCTTTTAATGATCTTGTCTGAGTCTGTCAAATTGACATAAATCCCCCCCCCCCATAAAAAACCATAAAACATAAAAGTGAGTGGCTATGAACTGAGAGAGGAATAGAATAAATTTCATATTGACTTCCACAATGTGTGTTTGAAAAATAAACCATGGTAGGGTTAGTTCACCCAAAAATGAAAATTCTGTCATTAATTACTCACCCTCATGTCATTCCATACCCATAAGACCTTTGTTCATCTTCGGAACACAAATTAGGATATTTTGGATGAAATCCGAGAGTTTTCTGACCCTGCATAGACAGCAAGGGAACTACCATGGTCAAGTCTCAGAAGTTAGGTAGTTAGGACATTGTTAAAATAGTCAATGTGACATCAGTGGTTTAACCTTAATTTTATAAAGCTAAGAGAATACTTTTTGTGCGCAAAGAGAACAAAAATAATGACTTTATTCAACAATTTCTTCTCTTCCGTGTCAGCCTTCGACGTGTGTTTACGAGAGTACTAGGGTGAGTAATGACAGGATTTTTTATTTTTGGGTGAAATATCCCTTTAAAAAGCTTTTTATTTTGATTAGTATTGGTACTTCCATAGATATCAGTGTGTATTCTTACAAATGATAAATGTGTTTTGCCAGTGACTGAAATTTGAGTATCTGAAAAATGAAGACAACAATTACAATAGAAAAAAAAACTAAATGAATTGTTGATGAATATTGATTAAATAAAATATTTTTTGTAAAAAGGGACTTTGAAAAGGGACCTAGATCATATGAGACTCAGACCCCCACAGGGACTAGGTACAGTATGTGCAGTCACCATCATTTACAGGCACATTTCAATCCCTGCCGCATTCCTCGCCACAGGAGCGGTCATATGATCCTGTAGGCAACTGCCATTAACCCACAGGCATATTTAGTACCTGGAATTCCTGTAGCACAACCACCATCTGAGCCTCAAAGATGGACAAGTTGATTGCTAGTTCAACATTAAAAACCTAAACCTGCTCTTCCCAGATTTGACAGTGATAAAGAGCCTGATTTTGCCTTGCTGAAAATGGCTCTACATTGTCTCTTACGGGGACACGCTCATCTCACTGAGCAGTGACTACAAGCTAGCTCATTGTACATGCATGAGCCAACACCACGACAAACACCGAGAGTGAGAGTGAATCCATTCCAGGGAAAAGAGAGATCTATCTATCTATCTATCTACATTTAAAAGTATTTAAATTATCTATCTATAAACTCTAATCTAAATTACAATTCTAATTAAAAATTGAAGAGCAAAGAGCACTTTAAATAAATAAATAAATATTTAACTTTCCAGGACAAATATGCTTAAATCAAGATACATTTACTTTAAGATATTGTTAAGGTATCAAATCTTGTTATCTGAAAAAAAGCATAAAAATTTACTGATTTATGCTTAAAACAAGAAAAAATATCTTCCACTGAAGATATATATATAAAAAAAGAGTTTTCCCCCTTTCCTTTTCTAACCCCAATGATATAGTTATATATGAAGTATAAATTCACTTTTAATCATTAGGAAAAAAAAGAAAGGAAAAAAAACGTCATATATTAAGTCATTTTGCTTCTCAAGTAAATGTGTCTCAATTTGAAAATGTTCAGATATTTGTACTGGAAAACAAGACAAAACACTGAGCAAGCAAATATCCATCAGTCTGGAATCATTAAGTTTCAATTAATTGTGGTTAATTAGTTTAATGTAGGGATAGTCTGTTAATAAAAATAGTAAGCATAATAATAAGGATGAGAACCAGTGATTTAGATATCCTTGACAATGTCACAAATTCTCCCCACCATATAAAAAACTGTGGTCTTTATAGTGCATTATTCGCCAAACAAAAAGGTCAATGAACTGCAAGTGTCAATTAAATAAGTCTTTTGATAATGGAAAAAAAGGGAAAAACTTCCACTGACAACCGTACAACAGCTTGAAATTAAAACAGTAGAGCAAATTCAAATTACCAGCCCTTAGAAATAGATAATGGGGCTGGCAAGAGTAATGCTGCCAATGGCAAGGCGCTTTCCAGATGGGACTATTATTGATGGTCTTCTTAGAAAAAGCAGAGCGGGTTGTCTTGCTGCAGACGAATCTTTATAACTAGTGTTGACAAGATCCGCAAGCTTCATTTCAAACCAAATCAGCTGCTGAATGTTTGTTGTCTCTCTCCCTCCGCCTCAGCGTGGAGAGTGAGACATCAACAGAGACACATCAGAAGTGGCAGCTAGCGCCTATGTCTGTCTGTAAAAATCTGGAGTCCCTAAAGTAGGCCACATGGAAAGGAGGAAAGGATAAAAAAAAGAAAAGAAAAGGCAGATGGAGAAAAACCTTGAGTATCTGGGCTGCCTCTATAGCTTCGATGTTTCTTTGATGTGTCATATCAGAAGATCTGGATCTTGTTTTTGCCTTGTGTTTTTAAGCAGTTGATGACTGGATCCCAGTATAGAACATCCCATTAAGTGACACATTTAAAGGTTAAATCTAAATCTAAACCCATTCAGAGTGAACACAGCTTTAAGATATGTGTATAGTTAAGTTTCTTCTCATTAGTCTTTAGTTTGGGAATTAGGCTATATACTCGTTGAGCCATTTTTGTTAAATGGAAACCATTCTGAAAAAAAGTCATAGTATTATATTATATACAACAATTATATTCTAAAAAAGATTTTTAATTTTGTATCCTCAAAAGGAAATTTAGTGAAAAAGCAGCAACATCAAACACAGAGTGTGCAATGCTAGCTGAAATGTCATTCCTGTTGTGAGTCTCAGCTGGATGGCTTTCATGTTGATAGAGACAATGGCATACTCAACCTACTGTGGCACTGATGAGAAAAGCATTCTGGGATATGAATAGATTGGGAAGCTTGTCAATTTCTGCTTTGGGAGCAATGATGTAGTATCGATTGGTCATTGATCTTCAGTCAAAGGTGGAATGAATCTAGATAGCATGGTCTAGCTACTGCCATTTGTCCTTAAATAATCATGGTGGTGAAGACTGATTCAAGCTATAAATCAAATCATTTTCGTATCCTGTACTGACTGGGTTACTAGAAACTAAAACAGTTTCTAAGAATTAAATAAACAGAAAATCAACCACTGAACCAAAGCTTGCAAATATGCTATAAAAATATGTCACTGAAGCCGTACCCTTTCAAAAGGCACTAAACTGTACCATTTAGGTACTAATATGTACCTTTAAGGTACCAATATGCACCATTTATGAGCGTATTATTTTACAATTATTATTTTCTTTAGTTTGGAAGCAAAAACTAGTAGTGACAAAATGCATTAAAACATAAATAGTTTTACACATTAAGTACAATAAAAAAATCTCTCTATCTATTTTAATTGAACTTGCTGAATTTTAAGCAGCCATTACTCCAGTCTTCAGTGTCACATGATCCTTCAGATATCATTCTAATATGCTGCTCAAGAAGAAATTATATTTTTTATCAATGTACATAATAGTTGTGCTTCTTTATATTTTGTGGAAATTATCAATTTCATGTGTCCCTGATAAAATTATTAATTTCTTTAAAAATAAATAAATAAAAAAAATAAAAAAAATACTGACCCCACACTTTTGAACAGTAGTGTATTTGAAAATATTTTAGTGGGTATGGAACAATTTCAGAACAATTTAGCCACTTTATTCAAAGCTAAGTCCCGAATGCCTGGGGTTAAGTGCTTTACTTAAAGTTACAATTGTGAAAGTGGATGTCAGCTCTGCAGATGTAATTCTCAAAGTCATGGGTAAATGCTATCTATAGTACTCAAAACATGAAACCTTTGTATTATGACAATAAGCTCTGGACTCTTCCAGTGGCAAGTCAATCAGGTGTGCAATGACGAGTACTGTTAAAGCACTTGTCACTATTAGCATACGTTATTAAGAATAAGGGTAACACTTTAGTATAGGGACTAACTTGTTGCTTATTAGCATGCCTATTATTAACATATTGGCTGTTTATTAGTACTTATAAAGCACATTTTCTGCATGACCATATTGTACATGTCTAATCCTACCCAATACCTAAACCTAACAACTACCGTACTAACTATTAATAAGCAGCAAATTAGGAGTTTATTGAGGCAAAATACATAGTTAATGCTTGTTTAATGGCGAGAATTGGACCTTAAAATAAAGTGTGAATAGAATAAGCTTTTTTTACAGTATAAAATCCAAACACCAGCCACAATAAATTCATAATATAAACTCTGGACCAACAGTGTGCACCGGTTTACTAAGCTCTGACATTTAGCCAAACGATCTAAACATATTCCTTTGAATCTTGGCTCAGGGAGATAATAATGGTTGGTAAGAGAAAAAGAGATGTGTGTGCGAGTGTGACAAGAAAGCCTAGATCCATGCAACTCATGTTCTCTCTCTTTTTTTCTCTCTGAGATGAGAGACGAAGACGAGAAAGGTGACATTTGGAATTTGAATGTCACAACCGGAGAAAAATGGCCCTTTGTCGAACGCTTGAGATAAATTGATCTGATAAGGACAGCGCTGCATGCATTAGTGGTCTTTAGCTGGGCATTTAGTGTGTCTGAGACGATGTGGAGGAGTAGGAAAAGGAGGCGCTGGGGTTAAGGCTAAGATCACATTGCACAGACAGGCCCTGGAAATGTCAAGGTGCAATTTGCAAATTGATTCCAGCGACAATAGAAAGTCAATGGAGAGGTGCGAGCAGGTCTTTGTGCCACAGTATACGCAAAAAGAGCTCATCTCTTCCGTTACTTCCACTATAACAATTTTTTTCAGCTTTAATAAATATAATCTCTGAGCAAGAGGAACGGCACGTGTCCAGGGTGTCAATGCAACGCAAGTGGAACCAATGCAAGCAATACAAAAACGACAAAATTAAATGACAAGATTTTCTGTGACCTTGATCTGATGAAGAGAACAAGAAAACAGGCATACACACATACACACACATATAAATACCACTGCTGCCAGCACAAAACCTTATCCTGCTCCTTTCTCTCTCTTTGAAGAGCCATTGAAGTGTTGAAGGTATAAAGAGAGAAACCTCAGAGGTTCGGCTCCACGGTGTCTATAAAATCAATAAGAGCACTCCACGCGGCAATGAGAGCAGCACAAACAGGGCACTGGGCATTAACAGGCCTCTGTTACGGCACACAATTACTGTTTACATAGCACTTTCCTGACACACACACACACACCCGTGCAGCCTCAGAGCCGTTGCACGCTTTAAACTGTGGCTCTCTGGAGAAAGCAAGGCAGATGCATATGCATATATTTCCAATAAAGTGAAACTTTGTTCTGAACAAAAGAACAAAACTCGCTGTCTGACTAAGCCACGTGACTGCATCAGAATGAAAGACAAACACACACAGCTTAAGATCAGTCAGTAGCTGCCAGGGTTGTGTGCCATTCAGAAGTGAATGGAAAATGACTTTTATATTCCAATTGCTGCATTTGAAACAATGTAGCAGAAGGATGCAGAATTGCAATTTGAATTTGATTGCAAGGAAGCAGAATTCAAATAAATTGAAACTCATATAACTGTCAAGTAGAAAAGTTAAGTTTGAAGCGGTGTTGTTACTGTTAACTAAAACTAAAACGATTAAAAATGATTTCAGAAATGCTGAAATAAAATAAAAATATTAGCTGAAAAACTAAAAAAAAAAAACAGAAATGTTGACTCGGCATCAAACTGACAATGTTTTTTAACTAAAAGTTTAAATTGAAGTGCTAAACTAAAATGATCAAAATAGAAGAAAAAATGCTAATAAAATTACAAAAGCACAAAATAAAATCACTAAAACTTGAGCAAATTAAAATTAAAACTGAAAATATAACATTTAAACACTTAAACACTTTTATCCACAGAAACTTAATTACATTCAATGTATACATTTGATCAGTTCATGCATTTCCTGCGAATCGAACCCATGACCTTGGCGTTGCTAGCGCTATGCGTTTGAGCTAGAGTAATGATAAACAACAAATAATAAATAAATATTAAATTATTTAAATATAAAACCACACAATTACTATTAAACACTGTAATTTAATATAAAGAATACTAAATAACACTGGCTTTAAGACAAAATATCACTGGTTTGAAGACAAACTTCATTTGAAGAAAAAACAAAAGCTTGTTTTAAAGTTGTGAAGTTTATTAAATTCAAATTTACTCATGAATTGAAAGAGATCCAATTATTAAATTCAGATTTTTTACTAACTCTGGCAGAACAGCAATATAAATCACATCAATTGTTTCTTTGCTTCTCTAACAGTCATATTAAGTGATTTGAAGCACTTTCATTTTAGATTGCTGTACATCTGAACGGATAACACACACTTTATCAACTCACATTTTGACCAGTGACAGGCATAAATGAACAACCAACCCAATATCTGAGGAAGAGGAGGTTAAAAAGCCCTTGTAGAACACTCAAGAACCACTCTGGACTGATTAGAAGAGCGCTTGAGAACATTATATCTTACAGAGATCTGATGCCCATTTTGAAGTTTCTCTTGGTGCAAGATGACATTTGAGCATGACTGGCAAGAGCAGCCCGTCAAGCATGAGCGCAAAAAGGTGGTTTTAACCAGGGCTTATTATAGACCTGAGCTTAAATAGTGACTGGTTTTACAAGGGGGTCAAAGAGGCATTCACGATTCAGCTACGAGTACGAGGAGGAGAGAAGATTGCGCGATAAGCTTATTCAGAGTACAGTCTTCTCTTAAATGGATTTTTAAGTGCTTTGAAGAGTTCTACAATGAATGCCCTGCGAAATGTTCCTCAGAAGCATTTGAAATACAAAGCAGTTTGATTCTAAAGCTACAGTATAGAGCAGAAATGAGCAGACCGTTCTTATATGGCAGTGCAAAAGATAAATATATTGCGAGGTTATGTAGGGTCATCTCTGCATGCATACTAATTGGACATTAGCATCAGTGTTTATCACAAGGCAGGATTTTTGTTCAAGTGAACTGCAAACCCTCGATTTCCATTTTTATAGGTTCACATTGAAAAGAACTGTCTCCAGATCTATTGCCTAATTTGTGATGGTTTAAACTGAGAAAACAGTGACCTGTTAAATAACTGCTTTCCATCCCGGCTCGGGAAAAAAATAAGGATGACTCATAACTGGGAAAAAAGTTTTAAATGCCGTGCAAGCCAACTCAGATGGTTTGAGTGTTCTCTCTCTATCTTCTGCACATCCCACACAAATATGCTCCATTCCTCTCTCTTTTCACAACACACAGACATAACACAAGAGTCACTTGTTCTTGTAATGTTCATATTCGAAATACTGCCATTTTACTCATTTCTTGTGTAAATGACCACTGCGAACTGTGAGTGTAAACAGAAGGGAGGAGTTACAGGCACACAGGGGGGAAAGGGGACAGGTGCGATGAGATACCATCACTGCAATTTCGTCTCTTAGGTGAGACCCGGGTGTGTTGTAATGCAGGATGAGTAAATTAGACATCACAATTATCCTCCTGAAGAGACTGTAAACGTTTCTGTGTAAGAATATAAAGGTTTACTGGACAAAACACAATTTTGAGATAAGAAGTTATATTTTACGTCTGATTTAAAAATCGTTGGTGATCATAGCTATGAATGAATAAAAAGTGAAAAATCTGTCAAACAGCTTGCCACTGGGACAGTACCCTAAAACATACACCCACTTTACCTTTAGTACATCTTAAGATATGAATATGTACCTTTCATAAGAAATACATTTCAGACTGATGTCAAAAGGTACAGTGTCAAGCTGTTTTATTTATAACGTTTATCACTTTATCATCAGAACCACCAGGTCCTCTTGTTCTAACATCCACACAAGCTTTTGACAAGGAGGGTAGCACTACTTTTCAATGTGGACCCACAAAGATTGCACAAAATGGACAACGTCACAACTGTGAGAGTGACCAATATGCGCGCAATTTTTAGCATATGCTTAGTTTTTCTGTATTTGTTTGCAATTTATTTGAATTAAAATGTTTCCCATAAGCCTATGTTTACCTTTTTTAATTAAATGAAGCAGTTTGGGTTAGGTTGAGGAGTGTATTTTTTTAGCAAAATATATTTGATTTTCACAAATTCATGCACAGAATGTAAAATTCCCATGTTTTCCATTTGTTTAACAACCCATATGGTAGTGCCAACAACAACACTCTTTATACTTGACCTTGATTTACAGTTGTAGAGATAGGTTTAACATTTCTAAACTACTTTAATATGAAACAGAAAAATATGGGAATATCATATCAGTGTTTTACAGTTGAGAGAAAAAAAAAAACACGAGTTACAGACGTTGAAATGTGTTACAACATTCCCCGGTCTTTCCTATATGGGTACCCCGTTTGTGTGATGCTGAGCATAAGACTAGCTGCAGAACTACAGAACGACAGTAATCACAGCGTTCTAATATGTCCTGCACAAATCAAAACTATGTATAATATTCTGAATAGTCGGTACAACTGTCATTTGCCAGTTGTAGAAATATATAATGTAGCCTATAACCAAACTGAAAGGCTGAATGCGGTTATAGCGTCTCCTTTACAGACAATACGCACTATAAAAACACACTGTGCATGTTAGTAGGTTATGATACAGTATCAACCTATTAATCACAATTCATTATAACTCACCTTGGTTTGAATGGACGGGGTCCGACAAAACCAATCCCGGTAAAGCAAACATGAAGAAAAATATTTGAAAAGTCATTTTTTTGTATCCAGTTGTGCACGCAAGTCGGTGACAGTTACTACAGAAATGGTTCCGAGATAAAATATCCAGTAACAAAACACATTTAACTATTGTAAAGGATTTTGCGCGTCAACCGCCTCGTTCCCCGCACCGCGAAAACGCGGATACAGAGCGACAGAAATGCCAGCCCATTACGCACAACTACCGGCGGCACTTGAAAAACTTACAGAATTTACCCCATAAATAGGATAGAGACTGTGAGATAAGTTATCCCTAATGCTGTCAGGCTGTCAACACTTGAAATAACGAACTAGACTAAGTGTGTTCTCCATTCGTCAGTGTCCATTAACGGGCTTTCCCCCTCTCTACGCGTTAACACGCGCTTCTCTTCTTCACACTATGTGCCGTCGACAACACAAGCCTGGCGTATATTACGCGCTTAAACTAGTCAAATCAGTCTCGCGCACGCAGACAGACCAGGCACGAGAGCTTCCACGACGCTTTCAGTCTCAGTCGCGCGAAATGTGATCTTGAGGTGAGAAGCCCAAGTGAGTTTTGCGGATCTAGACGGAAGACCAGCTCATCAGCACTAGAGGGTGTTCGTTTCCACTCTGTGCTGTGCCGTCCCGCGCTCCAGTCAAGGCTAGCGAAGTCCGGCGTGTGTATTTAAAACATGGGACATAAACAGTAAGTCTCCTTTGGTCTGCGGCTCCTTTAAGGAGACTCAAACTGCACAGGTTGTCTGTGCATTAATGTTATTTCATGCGTTTTTATCATCACTGACACATTTCTGTATGCATACCTATTGCTATGTTTAAGATGTTGAAACATTCTTCAGCTCTTTTGAACTTTTGCAATTATAGTAATATTAAGCACATCATCCTTTAACTATAGTATGAACTATAATGCAAGGAAAAAACCTGAAGGTGCACTGCAAAGTATTGCCAGTGTTTTGTAAGAATTTACAGTAATTTATTACAACTAAATTCAGAATTTGATTATGAAATCCATTCAGATCTGGTCATTTTCAAATCATAACACTACAAATCTATAATGTATTTTTTTGTAAACAGTTGTTTTGTTTGAATTCTCATTAAGTCATTATGTTGATTAGTGTTCCTTTGTTCCTTTGTGGCTGGAAACTTGGACCTTATTTATTTTAATTATTTTTTCCCCATGCAGCTGATGTAATAGTGCTTCATAACACAGTGTGGTTGCACTTACATGTGGAACAAAAACTTTGACTCAAGACTGACTGGCAACTTGTAACTGCAATTTGAACATTGCACATGTAAGGACAGAAAATATATAATACTTCAAAATACTATTGTGGTAAACCAGTTATTGTTTCTGAATGATTCTGAGTTATTGTTTCACAAATTCTAACACTCAGTTTAACATACATAGCAATGATGAAAATCAAGAAACAGATTAGATTAAAAATAAATAAATAAATAAACAAAACATCACAGGTAATTAAAAGTGACAACAACAGAAACAGCAAAATAGAATGGCACGTTGTACAAAAATGCAACCGCATAATTTATTCATGCCGCAATGCATGATGGGAATCTAGGCACTAGCAAATTACTGTTGCCATTACACTTAATCTGCAAAAATAGCAGCATTGCATTAGATTACTGCTACATTCCTGCTCTCGTCCACTGTGAAGTCACACTACATTTTTTACAGTGCACAGTTCACCTCTGAATATAAACAGGTTATAATTCACACTTAGGGCAACTGTGCAAATGCATGACCTGATTTATCTGTTGTGGTCTGGATCCTATTGCTTGCTGATGTCCTGCTTGTGAGAGTCTACAGTATATCTGCTTGTCACGCCTGTGTAATTCAGACATCTAACTGGCGTCTAATGGTCTCAAATGTGAAAATAATTCCCTCCTTCACCCTAATATCCCCTACATACAATCAATTCAGGATGGTTATTTTTGTGCAGCCATTTAAAGGTCATCCGATGCCATCATGCATACACAATATGCTGAATGTAATTTATTGATTGACTGGAGACATGAGGTTTTGAGGAAAACAGGATTTTAATATAGGAGATGACTTGAATTAGGTTTAATTCTGGTAAAGCAGTAGCAATGCATACAGTGTGTGAACATCTAATATGTAGGCAAGTAAACAGATGTTGCCAATATAAAGTACAGAAGTCATAACTCTGAAGTATATATATATATATATATATATATATATAACTAGCAGTTTAAATGTGACAAAGCAAAATAAAAAATGCACAATGGGAACCTAAGCACCAGCACATCCTATTTGCTTTTGTTTGTGTGTGTGTGTTACATTACACTTGCTACACCTGGTCATGTTTGTAGTAAAGTCCCAATACATAAGTACACCAATCAGTAGTCAGGAATATACTGTATTTATTTATTTTTCTATGGCATTATACTACTGTTGTTTTCACCCTCTTACAAAAAAGATGAAAGCTTCCACACTCTTTCTTTCCACAGACTACCATTAAGCTAGAGCACCATTAGGCTTTCACACAGTGCTCCTTTAAAAGTACCATTTGTATTTTTTTGTGTGAGGCCAATATTTAATTAAGATCAAATGCATATATTACACAACATTTGGACCAAATGCAGACACTTTTCTTCAAAGAATATTCTGCAAGTACAGCATTTACTATGAATGCACGAATGAATGAATAAGGTATTTATATAGCACTCTGTGTATTGCTGTACACCCAAAGCACTTTACAGTCATATGAGGGGTCTCTCATCTAGGTATCTAGGAATATATGGGTCTTGCTCTGAAAGCTTTGCCTGATAGGTCACGGATCACGCATGGATGACGCAAAATTGCCAAAAGCAGTGCTATATGGGTAAGTTTGCCAGTGCAAGCGTGATTGAGGAGCCCCATGTAAGCATTACAAGGATCAGCTAAAACAACAGTTGTTGCAGGTTGACATTGATCCCAAAAACTGGAAGACACTGGCTGCAGACAGATCCAGTTAGAGGACCCTCCTAAAGAAAGCTGCTGGGGAGTTGGAAGAATGCAGAGTGATAACTACCCAGGAGAATCGCAAACATAGAAAAGGTCTGGCTGTCCAATTATCCAACAGCAGCGACCCGATCTTTCCTTGCCCCATCTGCTCCAAAGCGTGCAAGTCCAAGATTGGCCTCTATAGCCACTTGAGAGCCAGCTGCCCCAGACAAAACCCTTCTCACTGATCATCAGACACAAATAATTCGCCATGATTATTATTAAGATTATTTTCTTTAGGTGTACAAACACTGCCTATAAATTACACTATTTTGGTACTCATTTTATTTGTGATCTGCTTTGTGTGAAAGAATATTAAGTGTCCACTCAGGAAAACTCATGACAGAGAGTCAGTATGAGCTGCAATCTCATTTAGCATGCTGTCATAGTTTATCAGTAAATATCTAAAGAGATCTAACATACTGTAATTGGCATGATCACTTCATGATAAACAACGCAAAGAGCCTCTCATGATCAAATGTGTGTTCATTGAATCGCTTTACTGTATTTACTGAAGGCCAGATTTTATATTCCATAATTATTTTACTTGCAATACTCGAGCAGAGCTGTCACCATGGCTGTGTTAAATTATTTTGCCATCTGTTTTCATTTATTGTCTGAAAAA
This sequence comes from Sinocyclocheilus rhinocerous, assembly GCF_001515625.1. NCBI lineage: Eukaryota > Metazoa > Chordata > Actinopteri > Cypriniformes > Cyprinidae > Sinocyclocheilus > Sinocyclocheilus rhinocerous. Next base: position 515,419 of record NW_015643643.1, read on the forward strand.
TAACAGAGCTATCACAGATCTATATTTCTGAATCTCCTCAGCAGAAAACAAAAGGACGTGTACAGTAAATGCATCGCAATAGTCTGCACTGTTTAAAGTGTGTGTGTGTGTGTGCGCGCGCACAGCAGCGAGCAAAAACCTGTTTGTGCTTTTGATTTCAAGAACATCATACCTAACACTGAGAAGATGACAAGATTTGCCTCCTAGATGAAAAATGGATGATTGGCTGGGAAAAGAAAACATCAAATGAAGGTTAAAAGAAGCACAGCTGTTAGGTTTTCTCCACACCACGAGACTCCCGGACTCTCATCTATGAAGCTGTCACTTGCAAGATTCATAATGTACTTGCACTAGCAGTCTCTTTAAACCTGCCAGAGTTTTCATTCTTTTACAAAAAGATGAAAGCTTTCACACTCTGTCTTTCCACAGGCTGCCATAAGAGTGCCATTAAGCTTTTAGACATTGGGTGCTTTAAAAGAGATATTCTCAATTGTTTTTATGGGGGTCAATACAGAATCAAGGTCAAAATGCATATATTACAGAGTTTGGGCAAAATCTGGTACTATAGTGTCTTTAAAGGTATTTTTGTGAATTATCTTAACACATACCCACTCTCATATACAAAGAGAGATATAGGGAGACGCTAATGTGAAAAGGTCTCTTGGTATTTAGGTCTATAATAGCATGGGTCACGGCACTGAAGTTTGACCACATTCTTCTATACGATAGGCACCGGTGCAAGCTTAATTATGTCTGATTACCTTTTATAAGTCTCTGTGCGCGGGCCTCTGCTCTCGTAATGAACCGGCATGAAATCGTTAAAAAGTAATTGTGCGTTCGTCCCGGAGATAAGCCGCCGCAGCGGGACAAAGCGATCCTGACACAAAGAAGATTTCTCGGCACGGGATCCGCGCGCAACACCCCACCGTGACTAATGGCGTGTGAACTCTAATCTGCTGCCGCAAAAGAACGAGAAGAGAGGAAGTGCAAATAAATGGAGAGAGTGTGTGCTTGGCATCATTGGACCAGACTCAGCCCACGAGGACAGCATGACGAAGTTGATTAAATAGTCTGTTGGTCAACTATTAGCACCCCTGCACAATCAATGTTCGTTTAGAACATTACAACCGGTCGATAAACGATCTGAATGTGATTCTAACTTTTGAGTTGCTCACTGACCTCCTGTTTCCCCTGTGTCCGTTTATCACTTCAGTACCATGGACAGCGACACTATATTCTAATAGTGCCCGGTTATCACTTCAGAACCACGGACAGCGACACTATATTCTTATAGTGTCCGGTTATCACTTCAGCACCACGGACACTATATTCTTATATGTGACCCTGGAGCACAAAACCAGTCATAAGGTTCATTTTTGTGAAATTGAGATTTATACATCATCTGAAAACGGAATAAATAAGCTTTCCATTGATGTATGGTTTGTTAGGATAGGACGATATTTGACCGAGATACAACTATTTGAAAATCTGGAATTAAATCTAAATATTGAGAACATCGCCTTTAAATCTGTCCAAATGAAGTTCTTAGCAATGGACATAATTAAATGAAAATGAAGTTTTAATATATGTATGGTACACTCTAAAAAATGCTGGGTTGCTTCAACTCAACGTTGGGTCAAATATGGACTAACCCAGCTGTTGGGTTAAATTTTTAAATTAAAGTTTTAACCCAAAAGTTGGGTTAGTCCATATTTGACCCAAAGTTGGGTTGAAACAACCCAGCATTTTTTAGAGTGTAGGAAATTTACAAAATATCTTCATGGAACATGATCTTTACTTAATATCCGAATGATTTTTGGCATAAAAGAAAAATTGATAATTTTGACCCATACAATGTATTGTTGGCTATTGCTACAAATATACATGTTTGACTTATGACTGCTTTTGTGCTCCAGGGTCACATATATAGGTAGACACATGGAGACAAAAGGATTCTGACTTGCTATTAGTTAATTGTTGCCTGAATGTTTTTTATGCAAACATCCCACTCATGCACATATCTAATCAATCCAACATACAACGGGTGTCAAGTGAATGAGAATAATCTATTTTCTGAGTCACAAATTTTCACACAATGTAACGTGGAGATAAAACAAAGCCTTTAACTTCCCCTCATGGTTCGCAGCTCTAGGCAGAACACCTGGCGTGTTTGCATTAATTACTGTATTGACTGATTTTGTGGCCTGCTGAAGTGTGGCTAGGGGGGAGATTCACTAGAAGAGGTGATACACTGTTTTGAGAATCAGACGCACGTAATGAAACAGACACTGGCGGCGAATTTATAGCCTTGTGAGTGTATTGATTGAAAGACCAAGAATAGAGTTCTGAGAGGAAGACTGACATGTAACAACAAAAAGGGCATACCTGAAACCAAAGGATTTCAGCTGAAAGGAGCCCTGTCAGTATGTGGTGGCAGATGAGGTCAATAAACCAGTCAGATAACTGACAAAAACAGTATTGCCTCAGATAACCCCTCAACCTCTGTTAAGAAACAATTGTCTAATTAGCTCAACTGTGTTTTGATACCAATTACACACAGCACTTTAACTACTTCATTCAACTTGAGTATTGATTATATGTGGGAGTTCTTAGATTTAAGAAAGTCAAAGTAACAGCATGTGATTTTCTCAACTTGACCTGCAGTTTAAAGCATAGCGGGGCTGAATGACGGTCTGACCGGCGTGTTATTTGTGTTGTCCTTCACTAGGCTACTAAAAGGCCATTGTAACATACTGTGATAACAGCAAGTAAGAGAGTGAGCATACTGTAGCAGCATGTAAAATGTCTTGCAAAATTCTTCCTTTAGATACTGTAAAATCTCTAATCTCACACCATCTGAACCAGTTCTTCACATCATCATTAAAAGAATAATTCACCCAAAAATGAAAATGTGCCAAAAAATGACTCACCCTTAGGCCATCCAAGATTGAGATGAGTTTGTTTCTTCATGGGAACAGATTTAAACTGTGGCTTCCAACTAAAATGTGGTTCCTCTATCCATAATATTGCTTTCTCCATTGAAAGAGTCGACTGGCAGGAGAGAAATATGTACTAATCAAGCATTGTTTACAAGTGAAAACAGTCCAAACAGTCTAGTCGTATTTTGATTCTGATTAAGATAAACCGCTGTATTGATGGATTTGTGTCAAACACAAAGATCTCACTTTACAAGATGTTAATTCATTAACAGGATCCATGTTGATTACTTGTGGATTGTTGTAATGTTTTTTATCAGCTGTTTGGACTCTCATTCTGACGGCACCCATTCACTGCTGATCCATTGGTGAGCAAGTGATATAATGCTACATTTTTCACAACTCATTTACATCCTTGATGGTTTAAGTCCATTTTCAGTAAATTTTCATTTTTGTGTGAATTGTACCTGCTGTTTCTATGCTATTTTCCCCTGTCAGTCTATATTTATACTATCTGTCACTCCACCCACTCACCTCTCATTAAAAACAGATTATTGCACATGTTCCTTTGTCCATTATGGTACTTACCACTTTAAACAGTGTAGATTTGAAATGACTAGCTCTTGAAATCCACTATCATCTGAGTGTGCACACACTCATCCTATCATAAAACAAACACTCCACAACATAATGAACTTATGGCAACAGATTTAAATTGCTTCCCTCTCGTTGTCCCCAAGGACTACCATGCAATATGCTTCCGCAAACCTTCGTGTAATTAAAAAAACAATTTATTCATGCACACTCTAACGCATATATTTCACACATATTTAGAACATTTGTAAAACAGTTTGCACACCTTCAAGCATGCAGACTGACATATCTTCATGCACTTTGACAGTCAAATCCACACATATGCATGATCACTTTGTCACGCCACATGTCCACATGCTTGGCTGCTTTTTATTTGCATGATGCAACTCCCAATATGGTGCTGCGGCCATAACAGCTGGACCCGCAGCTGCGGAAAGGACTAGCCACAACATCAGCACCAAAAGGAACGGCTGACTCATTTGGATATATTCTCCCTTGATGCACCAGTAGCGTGGAAGAGCAGCTGACTAATGCAGATGGATGTTTTTTTCTGTATTCATACATTCATTTCTATATTCAATCAGCATGCATCATTCAAGATGTGTGATCTGTAATGCACTGGTATTTCAAGGTGGTATGCATTCAGAAGATGGTTTATAAATTTAAAAAAAAATGTTTCATGAAGACAGATATATCTCAAGGTCAAGGGATGGCACGTGTGCTGAGAATAAGTCTGTTTATGAAAAAGTATCTTATGCTCACCAAGGCTGCATTTATTTAATAAAATTAAATAAATAAATACATAATATTGTGAAATTTTACAATTTACAATTAAATGTAATATGTCAAAATGTAACAATGTAACATAACAATGTAATATATTCAAAAATAGAATCTATTCCTATGATTTTTTTTACTTTTTACTTTTTAATTTTATACTTTTTTATCAATTTAATGCATCCTTGCAGAATTAAATAATTTCTTATTTTCTTATATATATATATATATACTCGACAAATACATAAGCCTTAAACCCTTTGTAAATACCTAATCTGGCAGAAGCCATAGACATAATGCTACAGACATCACCGTCTAGCTAATATTGTCATCCAGGGAAAGATTTAGACACACAAAGACTGTTAGAATGTTCTGGAAATAAATTCTATATTGGAGAACTGTCCTACAACCCCCATACTGTCTATAGCTGACTGCCTGGTCAACCTTATTGATGGAGGACAAAAATCTATACAGTGATGATCAAAATGCATAAGGATGAAACATATCAAGACTATAGACATTCAAATCCAGAGGGGCCTGGAATGTATAGATTTAATGCCAAGGTTAAACTTGTGTAGCCAGACTTTCGACTTGCTCTTTCTGTTTGAGAACCGTCCACTACTGAAAGATGAGGCCTGATTAACGTCTAAAGGAACCAGCCATGGTTCACTTTGTTTTTATGTGCCTTTTAGGGATGGAGTTATCTGAAGTAATTATACCATAATGATAAACGTCACAGGGAAATAAAAATACATACACTGTAAAAAGTGCTAACCTGGAATTGTTACCTTAAAGAAATATTTCTACCCAATTTAATCCATATTATTTTATTTTGTTTATTATAAATGAATGTATATAGGTTAAATCAGCAATCTAAAAATAATGGACGTGTTTAGTCATCAGCATCATGAAAAAACGATTTTTATATTTTAATTTAAAATAGTATGCATTTATAACAATATACTTTGCATTATATTACCTTTGCTTTAAATTGCAAAAAATAAAAAATAAAATAAAAATAAATGCTGCAGTGAGATTCTAATACAGTGGCTGTCTGAGTGATGGTAAAAAGCCATTGCCATTATCTCTATTTTCCTCTTTTTGAAATTCACGAAGACACTGTCTATCTATCTATCTATCTATCTATCTATCTATCTATCAGTTGTAACTCAAAACAAAGCTGCATGCACAATTCTACTACTAGGTGGAATTTAACTAGTTTATTTGCTACTAGTGTTTCTATAGCTCAAAACTTTAACACCACTAACCTTGCAAACTTTTTAAAGCCATTTTTGTGTTGCAATATATCCCAGCCAGTCAGCGCTCTATACTGAATAACTGCAGACATACTTGAATAAATGGCTGATATGGAATGAATAAGCATATTGTGTGTGTGCTTCTTAAGATCTATTTCATGCATTTGTGACAATATCTGTGCCATTTGTTAACATTTGTTCATACAAACCTGCACCGAACAAAGGCAAAGGCCTTGAGTCTAGCCGTGTCGTCACTGTAGAGGCTCAATGTCAAAGCGTGCAAATACATCAAAGAGCTAAACAGTGTGGTGAGTAGATGCAAGATTCATTTCTCTCTCTCTTCAATATATCATTAGATAGAGGCTGTATCAGGTTCATGGCTACACTCACGGCATCTGGCTCCAAATGTTCCTCTAATTGTCCCATTAGAAACATGATGCACGTTCTGCATCTGTGCCATTGTTCCTGCAGCGAAGCTGTATATGCTTATCATCGCCGTTCCATCTCTCACTACCAGACAGGAGACACAGCTTACAAATGACCTGTTGACAGAAAAAAACGCACAAGTACAAATCAATGGATTCATGATAAAGTGCAAATTGAAAGATCATAGCTTGCTAAAAGTTAATTGGTCCAAAGTTTTAGTTTAATCTAGTTGAGGCCCCAGGGGGTTTACAAAGGACAAACTGTAAACAAGTTGCAGAAAAAGACCAATTTTTGATAACCGAGAGATGCTTCCCTTTTAGAAATGACAATAAAAGCGTCATTAGTGTCCTTGCAGGGGTGCACAGTCAATAGTATTGATCGGAAACTGAGACAAACACACAGACAGACAAAGAGCCAAAGACATACAACCCAGCAGTGCACTGATGTTGTCATCTTACTTCCAGACGCAGCCACAGAGATGGAGCCGGCACCAGCCTTTCCCCCTATATGGGTTATGATCCTGCTGGACCCCTGAGTCTCCCACCCTGTGTCCCCCAGCAGGCCATACACTACGCCTCAGTTTCCCCCACACAGCACGACGCTAAGCTCCAATCTGCTGCTTCAGCCCTGACAGCTCAAGCACAAGTTTTCCTCCCTCCCTGAACTCAAGCTGGGAGATGGAGAGAGGGAGGAAAAGGGTCTAAATGAGGGGCGGAGAGAAAGCAGAGGAGGAATAGGGAGTCGAGGTGAGCGGTGGATTTTTTTTATGGTCAGTTTTAATTACAAGCAGCCAGCCTGGTGGGGAGGATACGGCCACTCAACATTCAGAGGGATCCTTAAAACAACACCTGTTCCGGGTGAGAAGAGGTTTTAATGACCTTCTCTACCTCTCTGCCACCTTTCTCTTTCATCATGCGTATCTTGGGTCAATGACAGGCTGTATAATAGTGTCTACAATAATAATAATAAAAAAATAGTTTAAAATATGTGCCAAGTTCTTAGAGATATACTCTTTGTATTTAATTTTTTTTAAAAGTGCGGTGCAACCATCAAGTAAAGCTATAATAATAATAATAATTACAACTTGTTTTATACAACAGTTTTCAAAAAATAAAATTCAGTTATATTATCAAACATAATATATGTAATACATATCTATCTATCTATCTATCTATCTAAAATTATTTATTTTTATTTTAAAGCTTATTGACCTTGGCACACAGAGGGTCTTCATGGTTCCTCTCTAAAAGGATATCATTCTCCTTTTTTTTTTTCCAAGTTTCAAAGATATAACAAAAGAACATTATGTTGAGCTACGTTTTCAAGACGGTTGTCCTGATATTTCTGACTTTATGCCCCCCAGATCTTTAATAATAGATATCTTATTAATACTTCCCATGATTCTTTATTTTTAGCTTAATCTGTTCACAGGTGTGGTCACAATTTTGGATGAACTTGTCAAACTTTGTCTGTCTTTGTCTGTTGCTGTTGTTGAAAGAAAATAACCAAACTTTTGCATCTCTCCTCTTTCTTCCTACCACGCAGAGTAACCACATAGACACACTTGTTCAAAACTCTGCCATCTGGAGCAACAAAATATATGAACAGCTATTTAAATCCCAAGATAACAATGCGTAGAAACCATTAGATATAATTAGAAACAAACTAAGCCAGCTATGAACATATCATAAGAACACATAATCATTTAATCTCAAGAACGGTCCCTTGTGAATTTCATGCCATAAGCTAAATGAAGCTCACATTTTACATTTCTCAAATTCTGCACTGGGCTTTTCATTGAGTGTTTTAAGTGCTGACCTGCACACAGTTCAAGCTTTGTTGGTGCTAAACCTATCCGATCTGTGCTAAGGGGCAGAACTGATACGGGGTCAGTGACTTCTGCTCGACAACACAAAGTGAACTGGGGACTAATCTTATGACTGCCAGCATTAACTGTGAGCTGCTATTACACCCCATCAACTCTCCCTGCCAACAGATAACCACGGGCCATAGAAATAATCCTCAAAATGTTTAATATTCAGTGGTGTTAAAGTCAATGGTGGACTAAAAGCCCTGAGGGACAATGTTTAGTGAAGCACTTTCATGACAGCTGTACAGGAGATTTTTTTTTTCCCCCTCTGCAATGGATAAATCTGAGGCTAATATTTCATATTAAATGTACGGACTCTGTTTTTGATTACACAAATTAAAAAAATTACTGTCACTAGAAGATTTTTATAGTCAAACAGAGGTTAAAAATGTAGCTTGAGACCTTTTTAATGATGTATAGTTTGTCAAGTTAATTGCATATTTTTCTTATTTTATAACTAACAGTAACTTTGAGCTAATATAAACAAGCAGTTTTCAGGATGCTGGCATCCTTAGGTTAACAGGTTAAATAAATCTTGTGCTGCAGTAAATTTTATTCAGTTCACTCTGATTATCAAACATGATTAAGCTTACAGGAGAGCAAAGAAACAGCTATTTTACAAATAATTATTTTAACCCTTATGGTCTGTTGAAAGTGACTGACTCAAAAACACCACGCTTTAAATAAAATAAAATAAAATGAAATGAAATGAAATAAAATAAAAAGGTTCATGAGCCATGTCCTTTTAGGGGCTCCGTACAAAAGGACATATTGTTTCAGCAGTTTTTCTCCAGATTGTGAAAATGAATGGTGTCCAAAAGTTATAAGCTCCAGAAGTGACGTGACTTGGCTTGACTTGACTTGAAAAGATATTAAAAAAAATTGGAATCCATATGACTAGTAGTAAGTCTTCTTACACAACACTTTATTCACTCTCAAAACATTGATCATGTTAAAAATAAAATGCTTCTTTGGTTCTCACTTCATCAAGTCATGATGTTTGCAATTTGTGTCGCTATGTTTGTTTGTTTTGCAAAATACAGTAAAAACAGTACTATTGTTACGGGGCGAACGAGACGTGAGACGTGCGGATCCATATGCAAGGCTTTATTCAAAGACATGGTCAGAAACAGGCAGGGTTGAACACCACCAAACAGATATGTAGAGGGCAAGACACAAGAGTATTCCTAGGGCTAGCGTGGGTCTACGATCGGCGAACAGAATCCAGAGGGCTTGACAAGAGGGGTAATCCAATAAACACAGGCAGAAGGTCAGGAAACAGACAACACGAAGTGGCTAGACTAATACTAGAACTAGAACTGGGAACTAGGAAGGGCTCCGTAATGCAGCTATCGCTAGAAGAGTGATATGCGCTAAACAATACTCGGCCGTTTGAAAGGGATGAGAGTGAGTGTTATATAGTGAATGTGTGATCGGTTACAGCTGTGTGCAATCAGTGCTGTGTGCAATCAGTGCAATGGATGATGGGATATGTAGTCCGGGATGACATGCAGCAGTTTGTGTAGTGCGAGAGTCAATGTAATGGAAGGGTGACCTCTGGTGGTGAGTGAATTGAAGGTCATAGACCGGATTCGTGACAACTATTGTGAAATAGTATGATAATTTAAAAATAACTGTTTTCTATTTAAATGTAATTTAAATTGTACTTTATTCCTGTGATACAAATCTGAATTTGCATTGGTCTTCAGTATCACATGGTCCTTTAGAAAACAATCTAAAATGTTGTTTTCTGCTTGGTTTATTTATTTATTTATTTATTTATTTAAAGGGGTCATGCACTGAGAAACCAAAATTCCCTTGATCTTTTGGCATTGACAGATCATTGTATTATAAAAACATCCCATAAGTTTCAAAACTCAAAACTTTGTCGTTAGTCTACAAACAGATTATATTGAAAGCAGTCTGTCAAAATGACAACTTTTTGGAATGTTCTACTCTATTATGTAATAGTGTGGATAAGCACCTCCTCCGCAAAAGATCAACGCCTGCTTTGACATGCCTGTTTAGCCCCGCCCACCTATTCGCGCATGTAGTGTTTACGAGAGAGGCGAACACGCTGGTCTACCCAGAAACCAAATGATAAAGATGGCTCCGAAGACATAAAGATGCTGTGAAGTGCCAAGTTGTGGAAAAAAAGTCTTTGCGTTGCCTTGCTTGTGATCCCAACGTTAGGAAAGAGTGGATGAACTCTTTTTTATGAACTATTTTAATGAAGATCCAGACCTCGTCAGTAAGAACTCGGTCCTTTGTTCACGTCAATGTACCGCAGTTTCGTTTACAAACAAGGCACAATTCAATGCAGGATTTTCAAAAAGATTGAAACGTAAAAGACGATGCTGTGCTGACTATATTGGATCCGACAGTAATGTTGCAACACAAGTATGAGTAAATGTTTTCATCTCTTGGTCACTATTGCTTTGTCTTTTCTTACAGATCGTTTGATATGTATTGAGTTATTCATGAGTTTTCGACCTAAATCACAGCAGCGTCCATCTATGAAGAATGTATGCTGTCAAACATACACAAGTGTTAGCCAATCATTGCAGTGGCCGTTTACTTCCGAGTCTACAAACCGCCACACCTATTCAAACAGAGCATTCTGATGAGGGGGGTCAAAACACTTTTACTTCTAAATTATGATGTTCTCTTGCAAAGATATGTGCGTTCCCTCGCAAAACTTTTGCGTTCTCTCACAAAACTTTTGCACCTGTTTGCTTTACAGTTTGCAGAGGTCCATACAGCTCCATACATTCACAATGGAGCGGTTCATAGAGTTTTATTTTGAACTTGGACATTCTAAAACGTTTAATGTGGCTTAATGCAGTGGTTCCCAACCCTGGTCCTGGAGGCACCCCAAAACTGCACATTTTGCATGTCTCCTTTCTCTGACACACCAGTTTCAGGTCTTGGAGTCTCTACTAATGACCTGAATCAGGTGTGTTTGATTGAGGAGACATGCAAAACGTGCAGTGTTGGGGTGCCTCTAGGATCAGGGTTGGGAACCACTGGCTTAATGTACTAAAACAGTGACATTGGAGGACCAAATTCGGTATTAATAATTCCTATGGATATTAATAAAACTATTGATATTAATAACCTTATTAATAATATTATTAATTAAGCCCATTAAATAATAGCCCAGAATACGAACGCAACACGCTAATGCATGTCAAGTTATTTCTCCCCCACAGAAAGCCGCTATAGAAAATGCCTAAGGTAGGCTAATGGACGAAGACGGTAATATAAAAAGACCAAATCTGGTATACTGTTTATTAATAAAATCACAGGAAAACAGATGAGCCCAGAATATGAACGGAACGCACAAAGTTTCATGTGTTTTCTCCCCCGTAGTAAAAACATAAAGAAAACTCTTAAACGTGGCTTAATGGATTAGCATGTTGCTTGCCTATATAGATTTTTAATAAAATAAATAAATTTGGGCTTTTTATATCTTCTTATATTAAGCCAAGCATGATTTTCTATGAAGGAGAAAATGCTTCTTGTGCAATTCAGCTCATATTTTAGGCTCATTTGCTTGCATATGTACACAGTATATTTTTAATAATCTGTATAGCATAATTTGGTCTTTTTTATCACCGTCTTCATTGAGCTGCGTTAAGCGTATTCTTTAACAGCTTATATGAGAGGAAAATGCTTAACGTGCAATTTAGCGCTTTCTGTTAATATTCTGGGCTTATATGCTTTTCTGTAGGCTATGTAGTATATACTTTATTAATAAACTGTAAAACCGTGCCTTGAACTAAGCACTTACTGTATTTCTTTAGGCTGTGAAGTAAACAGGAAGTGTTTGTCCGAACTCAACTGGTTTTGAGGGAGAACACAAAAGTTTTGCAAGGGAACGCAATTATCTTTGCAAGAGAATACAAACGTTTTATAAGGGAATGCAATTATTTTTGCGAGAGAACACAAAAGTTTTGCGAGGGAACAAAAATATATTTGCGAGAGAACACAAAAGTTTTGCGAGGGAACAAAAATATGCCTAGCAGTCTGAAAGCATTGGAATTGCAAAGAGGATTGTGGGGATCTTTTGTATAATCAGCCCCGGGAATGACTATTGATTTCTGTTAGAGGTTTCTGGAGAGGAACCAGGGGCCTGATTGTACATTCATGCCATATAGATATTCTGGCAAGTGTTGAATTGGGAGGGCTGTCTGGTTTGGGCATGTCACAAGCTTCTGGGCCGGGCCTCGCTGGAAGACAAACACACGCATACACATGCAAAACACTCCCTGTCACGTTTTTTCTTCCCCACTCACACATACGCACCCTATTGAACTTTGTCCAGTAATGGCAGTGGATTGTGGAAAAGCAATTAACACATTCATCAGCTGGGAGACATTTGCGACAGTGAATTGTGCCGCTTCCTGTCTACATCAGCGCCAGATCTATTGTGTCCGCATGCACAGAGCATTAAATGGGTGTGTAAATGCTGCCGAAGTGAGGAAGTGTTGGGAATAAAGGACTGTGGAGAGATTGATTTGGCAGAAAAGGTGACTCGATCATGACAGCTGTGAACCGGCACAGAATGTTGAGCTAACAGGGATGTGCAAATATGTCTAAGCACAGCAAGGGAAGAGCAGGTGTGCACGCATATACCTGCTGCTGTTTCAGTGTGTGTGTGTGTGTGTGTGTGTGTGTGTGTGTGTGTGTGAGGACATTAATCCAAAACTGTAACTCTGTTCACTCTGTTCCAAAAATCAGGCAAAAACTTTGCTGCCTCCAAGATACCTAAGTAGGCAGCATTGCATTGCAATTACAGAATGCATGGTAATGAGCAATAAATCAAATAATAGTGATTTTTCATAATAATAATAAAAATACAAGACGGTAGACAAAGCTTGAGAAAAGTTTAGAATAAAAAAATAAGACTTTAATAAATACAATTTTCCTCATCAGTGTCTAAAGGGATAGCAGCAAACCTGATGCCATTTATAGCTAGGAGGAGTATGCTATTTACCATAACTCTTCCAGTTATTATATTCACAAATATTCAACAAATGCACAGATTTACACTACAGTAAAATGTTTTTTTAAGAAATTAATACTTGTATTCAGAAAGAATGCATTAATCAAACATGACTATATACTGAATATATATATATATATATATATATATATATAATGTTACAAAGAAGGAACCCTAAAATAGGCTTAATTTTCTCTTAAATGCTGTTCTTATGAACTTTCTATTCATCAAAGAATCCTGAAAAAAAATTATTAAAGTTTCCACAAATATTAATGAGCACAAATCACTGGTAATACAAAACACTGATAATATCAAAGAAATTATGATAATTAGAATGCATATTAGAGTGATTTCTGAAAGATCATGTGACACTGAAGACTGGAGTACTGGCTGCTGAAAATTCAGCATTCCATCATAGGAATAAATTACATTTTTAAAATATTCACTTAAAAAAAGAGACTCTTTTTTTCTTAATTTTTGATCAAAATAAATACAGCCTTGGTGATCATAAGATACTTTTTAAAAACATAAAACTTACCAACTACAATACTTTTGTAATTTTTTTGATGTCTTAATAAATATCCTTAATTCTTTTTGATGTATTTTTTTGTGTGTATTATAAATATAATTCATTCAATATCCCAACTTATTGCGAAACAATATAATATAAAAATAATTAAAATACAAATAATTAAAAACTGAATATTTATTATGCAATTAGTGTGTGCTACATATATTTACATATACTACAAGTATGATTTTGTTCCTCTCTGGGCATCTGTATGGAAACTAATTGTGAGTAATGACAGCAGAGCACATGTGTATAACATGCAGTTTGCATGATGTGCACTAAAGGGGTGTTCACATTAAAGCATCATTGGCACATCACTTGAATTTCAATCAGACTGGATGCAAAGTTGATGCAAATGAGCAGCAACGAAGTGCAACAACTACCAATGGGAGTGGAGACAGGGATCTGCAACCTAATGCGGCAAAATAGGAACGCCTACTATGAACCAATAGCACAGCGGTTCAGCGACCTCAGCAATTTATCGTTGTCAGTGTGAACACGCCATAATGAGGCTCCATTTCACTTAGGATACTGTCAATGTAGGCAGTAGGAAGTGAGGCAGCTCACTAGGTTTTGGAACAGAGCTTCCCCCCGTTGATTCTTCCTCCTCCACAATCATCCTCACACTACCGGACAGGTAATGTGAGATAATTATACTTGAAAGCACTCAGCTACACACATACACAACCACACACACCAAACAGCAGATGGATGAAATGTCCTGCTTAGCATTGACAAGAGCTCTCTGCTAACTCTTTTGCACTACACAGCTAAAAATACACCTGCTTCCATCCCTAGTGTGTTCTCCATCTCTTCAGCTTCCCCTGAGAGCCTATATGTGCATGTGCATAACAGTGTGTGTGTGTGTGTGTGTGTGTGTGTGTGTGTGTGTGTGTGTGTGTGTG
>NW_015643643.1:532176-540690 GCF_001515625.1 Sinocyclocheilus rhinocerous
GTGTGTGTGTGTGTGTGTGTGTGTGTGTGTGTGTGTGTGTGTGTGTGCGCGCGCGCATATGTGAGTCTTCGTGTAGGTGGTTGGTGATAACACAGCACTAAAACCCAAACTGTGGTACTTGAACTCAGCCCACTGTGGATGAAATAAGAGGCTATGAGCATTTACTCCTCCAATGAACACGAGGAGAGCTATTTTTGACGAACTCAAGTACATATCTTGGCTTTAAAAGAATCTTGGAAACATTTGATGCAGTACATCTGTGAAGTATTCAAGAGGTACATCTCGTGGAGGTGAACATTCTGGTGGTTTCCTATTTTGTTCCACAGATCCTAGTAACAAGTGGCTTCAGCTAGGAATGAGAAACTGCATAGTTTGCCTCTGGAGAGTTTCTGTAGCTCCACTGCAGGTCTGGCAAATTACAGTACTGCCTGCAGTCAAAATATGGTGTGAAGTGGTTCAATGGCACTCCATTGCTGTAGCCTATATACTTTATTTACTGTATGTACATACAGTATATACGTACATGCACATATGTTACTGCACCTGTTAATATGAGGACTTTCCATAGGAGTAATGGTTTTTATTTTAGCTAATGACATTTTCTATCCCCTAACCTGTTACCCTAATACTGTTTTTGAAATCAAATCTTTGTAATAGCTATGACAGGAAACACTGGCATCTAACAATGCCTTGGGAAAAACTAAGCATATACATAAACCTCAATATGAAATAAAAAATGTATTGAATAAGCATGTGTCCTATTGTGCTCTAAACTCCTCAAACATTGGTGTTTCATATTTTAGAGCAGTCAATCTGTATATGGGTGTGTAAAAATATTCAGATATAACCCCCTTTGTAATCGTTAACATTTTCATAAGTAACTAATTAAATTACACATTATTTTCTCAGTAACTGCAACTGATTACAATTAAATTTATTTTGTAATTAAATTAAATAACACCATTACATGTCGTAACTCGTTGCTGCCCAACACTGTATGTATATATATATATATATATATTTTTTTTTTTTTAAATCATGCATTCATCCTGTCTATCCCCTTTAAACAAGGCGTTTACATCTCCATCCTTCCTCCCACACTTTTCCCCCTCCATCCCTACTTGTATCTAAGGTGTTTAATATTTAATTCAGCAAGGGCTTGTGGGTCACAGGCAACCCTCAACAGTTCATGATTGCGTGCAAATATTTACTTCCACTGCAGTGTGAGGTGGGGTCAGGGGCAGAGGAGCTGGGGAATCGCTAAAGACATGCACACACTTCACATGCAAAGACCTCATCTGACATCATTGCATCTGACATAAGCACTGGCTGACTGTGTGTGCGTTTGTGGCAACGGGTGAGTCTATGAGATCAGGGGTAGCGGAAAAAACAGAGAAGTATGAAACCGATCGGAAATCGGGTAGGACAAATAATAATGGACGATAGTGAAATAGAATATGGATGTATGCAAAAGACCATGCATACTTGTGTGTCTGTGAGGTGACAGCAGGTTTGATGTATATTTGAAGAGACAGCTGCATTTGTGTGTTCGTGTGAATGGACAACTCTCCACTGTGTTTGGGCTTGAAAGTGTAGAAGCACCATCACAAGTCTGCAAGAACATCAAAACACAATTAACGGCTGACATGAAGCAAGAGACAGAGGAAAAGAGAGGGAGAGATGGAGAGGGAGAAAGAAAAAGAGCATGAAAATGTGAGTTGTTATGACAAACTGAACTGCCCTAAAGAGACCATATAGCACCCTTGATTCCTCCACTACCAACTCGAGTATTCTAGAAACTACATCCACGTATTCTAGAAACACCCTACAGCGGTTTATTATCCTGCAGCAAAGGATTATGGGAGATGCTGAGCTCGATGAGAATCCCAGCTTTTATCTGTATCAGTATGCAGAACAAACAGTGCCGTTCTGCGACATGTCTGCAACAACAAAAGCTCCAACTGTGTTAAATTTGTCTCTGTTTTTTTCCTCATCTTATGAATTCCTTCAAATCTGTTTTGAGCTGTCATCATCAGTTAGGACTAAGGATTATAGGATAGAGGTGGAAAGATGGAGAGATGGGTTTTAACTGGATCAGAGCTTTGGGAATCTCTCACAGGTGTGTAGGCGTCAAACATTTTGTTCTCGCCCTGTCCCAGACAGGTTAAATTACCGTCTTTCATCTAAAGAGTTGAGGGGGGTTGAGCACTAATTAAGTTTGATACTTTGTTGGGTTCTCTCCTGTGTAGGGAACTTTGAATAAGTTTCAGACACTGAATTAGGTTTGACCTTGAATTAACTGGTTTGGCCCTTGAAGTCCATTCAGGCCAAACTGAGCAGAACATTGTGTTGCTGGTCAAGTGCTTTCATGCATTCTGAGTGTCTTGGTGTTTTTGTATTTACTTTTATATCCATTCATACTGCGGAGGCTTTTATTCAGATAATAGAAGCACCATCACAAGTCTGCAAGAACATCAAAACACAATTAACGGCTGACATGAAGCAAGAGACAGAGAAAAAGAGAGGGGGAGATGGAGAGGGAGAAAGAAAAAGAGCATGAAAATGTGAGTTGTTATGACAAACTGAACTGCCCTAAAGAGACCATATAGCACCCTTGATTCCTCCACTACCAACTCGAGTATTCTAGAAACTACATCCACGTATTCTAGAAACACCCTACAGCGGTTTATTATCCTGCAGCAAAGGATTATGGGAGATGCTGAGCTCGATGAGAATCCCAGCTTTTATCTGTATCAGTATGCAGAACAAACAGTGCCGTTCTGCGACATGTCTGCAACAACAAAAGCTCCAACTGTGTTAAATTTGTCTCTGTTTTTTTCCTCATCTTATGAATTCCTTCAAATCTGTTTTGAGCTGTCATCATCAGTTAGGACTAAGGATTATAGGATAGAGGTGGAAAGATGGAGAGATGGGTTTTAACTGGATCAGAGCTTTGGGAATCTCTCACAGGTGTGTAGGCGTCAAACATTTTGTTCTCGCCCTGTCCCAGACAGGTTAAATTACCGTCTTTCATCTAAAGAGTTGAGGGGGGTTGAGCACTAATTAAGTTTGATACTTTGTTGGGTTCTCTCCTGTGTAGGGAACTTTGAATAAGTTTCAGACACTGAATTAGGTTTGACCTTGAATTAACTGGTTTGGCCCTTGAAGTCCATTCAGGCCAAACTGAGCAGAACATTGTGTTGCTGGTCAAGCGCTTTCATGCATTCCGAGTGTCTTTGTGTTTTTGTATTTTCATTTATATTCATTCATCTTGCAGAGACTTTTATTCAGATAGACTTCAATCTGTAATATAATATAAGCATTCCATTCTAAGAAAACTGTAATTTTAAATTATAAAATTGCTTAGAGAAGTACCAAAGCAAAAATGAAAGGGAGAGATGGTAATAAAAACACTAAAAGTTTGTAGTATTTCAAAAAAAAGTTCTTTAATACAAGCAACTGTTTCAGGAAATAAATCATCTGATTCTATCTTAATAATTTAATTTAATGCATTTTAATGCATTTTAATTTAATTTAATTTAATCTGCAAAACAAAATTGTGTACTAAAGTATGCCATGCCATAAAAAATAAATAAAAAATAATCATTTAAATTGTTTTTTCTTCTTAACATGACTGAATCAAGGGCCCCCAGAAGCGATGTGGGTTCCTGATCATTTCACCAGATTATTTGTCCTAGTGTTTCTTATTTATTTATTTTTTATCTATTTTTTTGTCTTTTACATCATTACTACATGAAAAGAAAACAAGTGCTGCAGCAAAATTGCTTAGATAACTTCTAACAAAGAAAACAGTCTCTATCTATCTATCTATCTATCTATCTATATTGTATTTATTTTTTAAACAAGCAATTGCTAAAATTGTGTACTAAAGTACGTACTGCAACAAAATAATTAAATTTTTACATTTTTTATTACAGAACAGAATAATAATTTGTTTGTTATTAAAAGCACTAAGTCAACGTCTCCTAGAGGGGATGTGTCTTTAGACATTTCTTAAAAATCGCAAGGGACTCGGCTGTGAATAGGTTTAAATGATCATCCCAACAGTGAAGAAACTGTGAAAGTTCAGAAAAGTTAACCACAGGGTTTTGGAGGGAATGCAGATTTTGCAATTAGGGTACTGTAGGTAGGAAGTTGCAGAGGCAGGAGTTTTTCTGTATGTAGCAGAGTCTCAAACTCGATTTGAGCAACAACTGGCAGCCAGTGATGCAAAGAAAGGTTGAATGGTGAATGGTGATGTTGTGCTGTATTGTTGGGGTGGCTGGGAAGACAGGAAGCTCTTCTAGACTGAGTTTGAAAGGTTCTGTTTTTATCCAAACCATGACCAGACAGGCCAAGATCCGTGCAGCTACATTGTTTGCATTGATACGTATGCATTATTTAACACCGAACAGACAGACCAAGGTTAAGGCACCCATATCATTCAGTATGCACTGACACAGATGTTCGGTGAAATATATCTCTAATATATAGACAGAACATCCTTCAGTGCAGTCATGGATTTATCGGTTTTCTCTTTTCAATGCAACAACCACACACCACACACACACACACAAACAAACAAACAAACATGACTCCCTGTATGACACAGATATACTTGAGTGATATCCCATGCTCATGACACATACACACGCTGCCATGAATATAAATTACACTTGATTATCTATTGTGCTTGTTTCTGAATCGGCCCGGGAATTGCTGGGGAGTTTGGAGCAGGTACTAAATCAAGGCCAGACTGTCTGATCACTCAGTTGCTCACCAGAACCATCCCTGATACACCATTCTGTGTTATTTACAGCTTTGTTTAGAAACTTCATTCTAAGTGAAGCTTCCGCTGTATTTAATGCCCTGGATTTCTGAAAACAATCTGTGCAAAGTTTCTGCTGCATTATTTGGTTGCTGGCTGGCAGAATGAATGCTGGAACAGTGTTTTGTTGCTTGTTTTTTCAGCTTTATACTTCACTTGCTTCATGTAAACTTGTTAAAACACTGTCATGGCATAGCTGGCATGTGAACGATGTATTGCGTGCAACTGTGATGTTTAATGCTTTCCTTTGTATTCACACCTTCAGTCCATGGTAAAGCCAAAAAAAGTAAAGGGATGAAGAAAGGGAACAAAAAACACAAAAAATAACACATGTCGAGTGGAGGAACTACTCATTAACTACTCGTTCATGTTAGTTTCATATAGTTAAAAAAAAAAACCTGTATACTGTTTTTAAGCAAAGTTGATTGATTGATTGATTGATTGATTGATTGGCTCTCATGTGGCACAACCAAGTAAAACTGACACATTTTCCTTACCTTGAATGCATGTGATATATGTATACATATTGAATACATCTTAATTAATCATATTTTTAAGGTAAACCAAGAGGACTATAAAACAAGTATGTTGTTTTCCTGCTGATTTTTAATTTAATTTAATTTTTTATTTTTTTTACTAACCCAAATTTTTCTTATTTTAAGCATCAACATCACTAAATTATAATACGTGTATCTTTAAAAATGAAAAAACAATTTACATTGGGAGGTAGAAAAAAAATCTTAAGGCATGACAAAATGTTAACTAATAGATATCACCATACTTTCCCCAGTTGATTAATTACAGTATATTAAGACAATTGTTTTGCACCAAATGAGGCATTGTATAATTAAATATGCACTAATTTGCATAAATGTCTAGCACAGAACTCTGAACACTGGATAAAATCTGTGTTTATTTTGTTGATATAGTAGAGTTTTTACAGAGGGGAGAATCATATAGAATAAAATTGTTCGTGTAAGTGCTGCTGAAGTGGAGATTCCAGGCTCAGTGAATGAGTAAGAAAAAAATAAGTATTTTGAGAAAACAAACTTTAAAGATATGTATTGTCATTGAAATCTACAGATGCAAACAGATAAAGTGATAAAATAAACACGTATATGTTTAGTTTTTACATTTTCGTTCCACTAAACTGAAAGAAGATATGATATTGATGTTTTTTTCTTGTTGTTTTTTTGCCTGTATGTCTTGCTTTCATTAAAAATATACATATTCTCTGAAAATAAATCTTAATATCTTACGCATTTTTTACGCAAAAATACTGAGAAACAGATTTTCTTTGTTTTCACTCAACCGGCCTGAGCAAGCACAGATCAATTCAGTTGTGGAGGTGAAGTCTGAAACAAGGTTTTATGAGAGGTCTTTCTTACTGTGGCTTCTCCACTGTGTGTGTGTGTGTGTGTGTGTGTGTTGTATTTATGGAGCTTACCTCTGCTCTCTCTTTGAATGGTAAGCCCTGCTCTCCTCTGGCCATTTGATGAATAAATGCTCTGAGAGTCCCAAAGCTGGTGACTCCTCTCCTCAGCTGGGAGAGGCACATTAATGTCAACATCACTGAAATGTTTACAACGGTGCCGAAATAAACACAGCTCTGTGCACCTGAAAAGGAATTAACACACATACTAGCATGCATAAAACAAAAGTGCTAAATCAAAGGATGGCCCAGATAGAAGCTTCACGGACGCCACTGAAAAACTACACAGCTTAAAGCTTTCTCTTAATATAAAACATCTATCTCTAATGTCTGATGAAGAAACAGAAATGGAAATGGATGTCTATTAATCAAAAGACATGCCAAACTAATAATAATAATAAACGAATCCTGTGCTTCAGAGAGGGAATATTAAGAGTTTTCTTATTCACGAGCACATCCTCTTGTAGTAAATGTATTCCTGAACATGAGTTCCAGACTTGAAGCTCTATAAATTGCTTAGTGTAAAATGTTCTTATGCCATTGCTAAAATAACACTGCTTGGTTTGTTTGCCTTTTGTATTCTGTATTGAGTTCATCAGTTCATCTCTTTATTTTGTCTCTGTGCTGTCAGTTCCCTGAAATAGTGCTAAAAGACAGACAGATATACACACACACAAAGACACACTGTGGAAGCTTTGTATACTCCAAAGACAATCAAAACTTTTTCAAAAACATTTGCTCACTTTTCTGGACTCTACAGACTCAGAAGAAGAAAAAAAAAACACAGTAAGCCTCTGAAAAAAAAATAGCAAGAAAAGAAAAAAAAAGGCAAGGTTAAGTGGATTTGTTGACTTGAACATGAAAAGCACTTTAGTAAAACACACATATACGTAATGTCAGCCAACTCCTCCACATCGCCCATTCCTGAGAGCAGGGGATATTCATGTGTGTGGGCTTTAAAAGAAGATTTAAAGACATAAGAAAAATATTTGACGTATATATAATCACCTTCAAATTTCCACATAAAGAAAAAAAAGAAAACTGCAATACTAAGTTATACTGAAATGTTTGCGTTACTTCTTTCATCTCAATAATTAACAGTTCAGTGACAAATAAGATGAAGAAAAAAAATGATCTATGATAAAGAAATAGAAAAATCTTTGAAAAACTAGTTTAAACATTTTTTTTTTAATAAACACTTTTTATTCACGTTGGTTACATATGGTATAACAAAATGTTTTTATTACAAAAAGAAAATATTAAATTTAACAATGTTGTGTAACCATCATGTAAAAAGCTGACACAACTTCCTTAACTTTGAATTTCAATCAATCAATCAATCAATCAATCAATCAATCTACTGATGTTTTTTTGTTGTTGTTTTTTTTCCTGTATGTCTTGCTTTCATTAAAAATATACATATTCTCTGAAAATAAATCTTAATATCTTACGCATTTTTTACGCAAAAATACTGAGAAACAGATTTTCTTTGTTTTCACTCAACCGGCCTGAGCAAGCACAGATCAATTCAGTTGTGGAGGTGAAGTCTGAAACAAGGTTTTATGAGAGGTCTTTCTTACTGTGGCTTCTCCACTGTGTGTGTGTGTGTGTGTGTGTGTTGTATTTATGGAGCTTACCTCTGCTCTCTCTTTGAATGGTAAGCCCTGCTCTCCTCTGGCCATTTGATGAATAAATGCTCTGAGAGTCCCAAAGCTGGTGACTCCTCTCCTCAGCTGGGAGAGGCACATTAATGTCAACATCACTGAAATGTTTACAACGGTGCCGAAATAAACACAGCTCTGTGCACCTGAAAAGGAATTAACACACATACTAGCATGCATAAAACAAAAGTGCTAAATCAAAGGATGGCCCAGATAGAAGCTTCACGGACGCCACTGAAAAACTACACAGCTTAAAGCTTTCTCTTAATATAAAACATCTATCTCTAATGTCTGATGAAGAAACAGAAATGGAAATGGATGTCTATTAATCAAAAGACATGCCAAACTAATAATAATAATAAACGAATCCTGTGCTTCAGAGAGGGAATATTAAGAGTTTTCTTATTCACGAGCACATCCTCTTGTAGTAAATGTATTCCTGAACATGAGTTCCAGACTTGAAGCTCTATAAATTGCTTAGTGTAAAATGTTCTTATGCCATTGCTAAAATAACACTGCTTGGTTTGTTTGCCTTTTGTATTCTGGCAGAGTTCATCAGTTCATCTCTTTATTTTGTATCTGTGCTGTCAGTT
>NW_015643643.1:541014-553401 GCF_001515625.1 Sinocyclocheilus rhinocerous
CATCACACTCTTTTTTATCCACTTCTCCTACTCTTGCTTTTATTTGCTTCAGTAATTCCTTTTTCTCCAAAGAAATAGAAAAATCTTTGAAAAACTAGTTTAAACATTTATTTTTTAATAATCACTTTTTATTCACGTTGGTTACATATGGTTTATAACAAAATGTTTATTACAAAAAGAAAATATTAAATTTAACAATGTTGTGTAACCATCATGTAAAAAGCTGACACAACTTCCTTAACTTTGAATTTCAATCAATCAATCAATCAATCAATCAATCAATCAATCAATTATTTCATGTACTGTTTTATTAAACAAATATTGTAAATTATTTATTTGGATTAATAGGATTAAAAGGGTCTGCAATGGTAATTTCTATGATAACCTTGTACTGTTTTTTACTGCAATTTTGGAAATTAAACTGCAATGAAATTTAATTGAGAAATTAAATACATGTGCTTATCACAGAAGATATTGTGTCTCTGAATTGCATTTTCATGTATTTTGAAGATATTAATAGATAGCAAAATGAGCATCACATCACTAACCCTAATTTATCTGTCAGAAGCCAGAATGCTTTTGCACTAACTGCCTATCTATATCTCGAAAACCTTTTGCCGCTCATTGCCCAGTTTACACAATTGTTACAACAAGGTATGTCCAGAGAAGTGAGCCTTAAGTCGAATTCACTGGAAGTCTAGAATCACTTTTTACTCAGTCAGAACTGATATCCGGCTTCAACCCCACGCCGCTTCATCATCAAAGACCAAAGCAACATTAACAACCACTGCTGGGAAAAGGACAAGTAACGGCCCTCGACACGACTCCAGTGCTTAATCACAATCACCCAGAGCTCCGGACCTTTGTAAGGGATTCAATCACTCTCGCTTACAGGGGCTGAACTGCACCTCCCTGACCCAGAGAAACCCTCTCCGTCCTGGGGTGCTTCAAACTCAAGAACCCCCTGCTACCGTTATTTCCTCTGGTGCTTAAGCTGGGAAAGCACATCGATAAAACTGTCTCGGCACACACTTGGGCTCCTGTTGACAGTATTGATCCGGAACGCGAGGGGGGGCTGTGCGGACGGATTTCGCTATCGGATTTTAAAGGAGGCAGGTGAGGAGAGTATTGAAAGGCCTCTTGCGCTCTTCAGAAATGTTAGATACGGGGCCACAGGGAGCTGCAGCAAGGCACTGTGGGTGTCAGAAATGACGGCGAGAGATAAGGAAAAAGCAAGAGGTAGGTTGTTATTGGGTTTAACCTCCAAAAAGTGTATGCAAGTTTAAGACTGTGGAAAACTGGCTTTCCTTTGAAGGCTTTTGAGGAGGACTGCATGACAGAAGCTGGCACAACACAACAAACACAAGGCCAACGAGGCATATAAAAGTGCTGTAGTAAAAATATGAACTTTGAAAGCAAAACTTAGCGTTTCTGTTGAAAACAATAAAGGTTTAGTTTCAGCAGAAAGACATTTTTTAAGTCAGCATTGTAATCGTCTTCTTTATTGTGATGTATGTCTGAGTGAAATGGCTTCTTGAATGATAAAAATGTAGGGCCAGACTTAAAGAGAAGTTAATGTTTTATTAACTGCACACAAATTGTAATTATTGATTTTATACAACTTTGATTTTAAGGTGACTTTAAAGGAAGAGTTTACCCAAGAATTATTGGAAAAAAGTTTTTTTTTTTTTTTTTTAAAGGCCACTCTTTAATTTAATGAAAGTGAACTATACTAGTACTAAAACTTTAAACATGACATATAATATAACGGTATATCATACAAGTGTTAGTTGTAACTATTTGTGATATTGCAAGAGTTCTGAAACATTAGATTTGTAAAAGTCAGATTGTAAATGAACTGTTAAAGGAATAGTTAACCACAAAATGAAGGTTATCATTTACTCTTAAATGAAGAATCACTTTATGAACTGGTTTACCAGATTCATTGAAAAGACATCACTGAGAAAATGATTCATTCACAAATAGAATGTCGCTACTTTATTTCATTAACGCTCTGAGATGAATTAGGGTGGATTTTAAGATATTTTGAGAATAATGTTCTAAATTTCAATCTGTTCCTCAAAGCTGTCATTCCCACAAAGCTTCTGTATGACTAACAGCCCTATATACTTCAAACGAAGTCAAAAAATGAACTGGTGTGATGCCATTCCAAACAAAATCAGGCCAAAATGAAGTACATTTGGAATTAATTTCAGGAGTTCGAAACAGTTTCAGGAAAAGTTTGCTCTGCTGGTAAACACCATTACCATTGGTCCAAGACGATTACATAATAGGTAATTCTCCGGTTGATTTCAAACACGTGGCACATACTCATTTTACATATTCATCTAGACGCCACTTCCAGCATCGGGATGTTCGCTACCAGTATACCGCTGCAAAGGTATATTGGACTTAAAGCATTGAATGAGAGAAAAAAGAGAGTGTGTTGGGGCCTTTATAGTGTATAAATCAAATGCACTACTTTTATGATACTGTACATTTATGTCATTCTGGAGCCTGAAATGCCTCATTTTCATTATATTGAAAAGAGAGGCCAGGTTATTCTTCAGAAACTCTCCTTTTGTTGAATGAAGTGGGTGTGGAATAACACGAAGGTGAGTAAATGACAGAATGATCAGCCCATTTAAGTGTATACCAGCTCGATACAGTATAGTCCTGATTCAGAAGTGGAATTAAGCACTTTTGAAATATTGAAGTGGAAGAAGAGTTCAAATATAAAGATGGGAATCTTTAAAAAGAGTATCGAGTCAGCGGATGACAGACACCCTCATTAAATAATATTTCAGCACACGCTTTCAGACAAGCTGTAAGCCCACGGAATACAATAATTACAGTGCTCTCTAATTTGACAAGTGTTCCAATGATCAAATAAATTCCCGCTCAGGAGATTAAAAGTAGACGCTTAATCGATTCCATCTGCACATTCCGCCATGTGTGCCGTTTTGCCTGACACCGACAACACATCACAAACTCATTTTACCTGATCTAAGATCAGCCAAATCATGATCCTGGCCAAATCCATTTCCATTATAAGAAAAGCTGAGGAGCAGGTCTCAGATCAGTGCAAAAGGGCAGCATCTAGCAAACACCCATCATGCTTTGTGGAATATAATGGGTTTTCTCCTAGCGGTGGCGGGAAAGAGAGAGGTCACAGAAAGGACAGATGAGGGACAGCAGAGCTCCCCTCTTCCCATTTTCCAGCTTTGTCACGGTCCCTCTCTCTTAACTCATGATCCTGTTTGAGTCAGGGGCTAATCCTCCTCTGCCCCAAGGACACAGAAGATTACAGAAATCATAAACTCCACTCTGCCGCTGCACACATTCATACTCCAATTTCCAATTTGAGTCTGTGTGTTTTCGTGTGACAGTGAGAGCAGTGTTAAACAATCAGGCATTTTTATCTTATGTTATTCTCAGTGGCCACATTCAGTCTTATGAAAACAAAAACAGGGTCATATTTGACAGGCACCGAAATGCCAGGAATATGACAGCTTCCACACATCTGTGGCCAGAACCAAATTTTCGAAATTCTCACTAAGCTTACTTGGGTGAAGGCTATGTAATGCAAGGTGATTGAAAATCTGTCAATAACATTTTGAAAAAAAAACAAAAAAAAAAACATCCTTTCTGACATTTAATTATGAGACTGGGGCTAGTTGTCACATTTTTACTCCAGTATATCTCTCAGAGCAAAAACGTTCATAAATAATTATACTTTTGAAGGTAAAAAAAGTATTATATTATTTTATTCTAAAGTCTTTTTGCCTGTTTCTGCAAGTTAGACACACCACATTACTGTGATTCTGATGACTTTCTAAAGTATTTTTAAATGTTAGTAAGCAGTGATATAAAAAAAAATTGTGTAGAATCAATTTACACTTAGAAATTGATACAATTTACAATTAATTACTAACACATTGAAGTAAACATGACACAACTTTCATCAGCCATTACTCCAGTCTTCAGTGTCACATGATCCTTCAGAAATCATTCTAATGTGCTAGAAAAAATTTTTACTGACCCCAAACTTTTGAATAGTAGTGTATATTGTAACACAAAATTCATATTTTGAATAAACACTGTTCTTTTAAACCTTTTATTTATCAAAGAATCCTGAAAAATATCACAGGTCCCAAAAAATTAATAAATAAATTAAGCAGCACAACTGTTTCCAAAAATGAATTTTAATTAATTTTATATAATGAATAGAAAATTACAAATGTAAAAGAGGTATAATATTATGCATGTTATGTATATTTTAAGTTTTTTTTGTAATTAATAAACATATCATTTTTAATTTAAAAAAAAGTTTCATATCATTAACCCAGTTATATAGACAACTGCCTATAAAAAAACAGAACTGAAGAAATTCAACTTCAGTTGAACGTATGTTTGGGTAAGTTCTTCAGAAAGAACTTTCTGAAATTCCCTGTAAAACAGGTTCATTTCTCTCAGTCGTTTCTCGCAGCTGCAGACTGTTTAAACCTTGTAAAATATGACTGAGGTGTTTTACAATGAACAAAGCAAACAGTATTTACAACAATCTGTCGCCATTATTCCTCAGTGTCATGTAACATGCAATGAAAGACAAAATGGCTCCGAGTTTAATGGAGCATCCTAATTAGAAACCTCCTTTTCTCTGACCTTTCTCAAATGACCAGGGAGGAACAAAACAGCAATTATATTCATTTTTACCTTAATGTTTACACCTGCAGGCCTCCAATAAACAACTGAAATACAACACAGACATTGATTAAAACATGATTGTCTATGAAAAAGCAATGTTATTGTGTTAGAGCAGATGTGAATTTAACAGAGCATTATGCTTTAGTTTATGAAGCCTAAGTCTGAGTCTTTTAGTTTGTAGTTTGAATAAATGAAGGAATATATTATTAACAAATAAATATAAATGTCACATGGACCTTATATTAGGATGCCCATCAGAAAACCCACAAAGTTCTCGTTTGATTATTCCAAATAAATCTGCAGACTTTAAATTGTTATTAAGCAATCAAATGACAGAACTCCAGCAAGAGACTCTCAAACAATGTTTATGATGGTCTTATAGCCCTTTAAAATTACACGGAGAGCACAGTTTCCCCGGCTGCCCTTCTCTCCTCCTTCTCTCTGTCTTTAACCCCCTCTCTCATTTCCTAGTGGCTCATTGACTTTGGAGGCACAAACTCATTAAACTGCTTCTATTGCACTGACTCAGCTTCTATGATATAGGTAGGGTTTGCTTCATTACCCTTCTCTCTAATTATTGATCTTTTTTTTGCTTCTTCTTCTTTTATATTGAAGGAGCTTTTCACGGATTTCAGACACATAAGCATAGAAAAATCTTTCCTGTCGATCTTTTTTAATGTAGAAGGAAATTAGATTTAACATTAAGAAATAGCTAAAGTTCAATGCAAGTTAACCTCAGTCGAAAAAGAGAGTGAGATGTTTATAATTGTATATACATACTGTTCAAATGTTTAAGGTCAGTCATTTTTTTAAAGAAATTAATAAAATTTATTAAAATGAACTTTTAATAAAATGCATTAAATCATCAAAAGTGTCATTTATAATGTTAAATATATTTATGTTACACAGAATTTATATTTGAAATAAATGCTGTTCTTTTGGAAGTACTTGTAGGATATCAGACCGAATCAGACGATCTATGATTTGGTTAAAACATGGTTGAAACCTGAGGAGCCCAAAATTCCACAAGAGGCCCAAGACAACAGGATGTCATAAATCAGACCCTAGCCAGTTTGAAACAAGCCTAACCAACTCTTTCACAGAACAGCTTTCAACATTAACACAAAAAGAACACTTATTGACAATTCCAAGGAGATTGTCAATTTTAGGGCAAGTAATTAAGATTAATGGTCAAAAGAGATGCACGGCGTGACCATCACATGGTAACCAGTGATAGCAATCACAAGCTCTTTGGATTTACTTCCCCCACCTAAGAGACAGAACAGACTGAGATTCCTTACAGACATTTTAACCTCTCTGGTCTTCACAGAACGCATCCTTACATTCACAGAATGGCTATAGAAACTGCCTTTCCATGCATATAAATGACACTAAAAGGACTTATGAGTAACTAATCATTTCTATGCATAACTCCATATCATGTATGTAACCCACATGTGACTTATCAGGTCTTAATCATTTATTGTGTATGTATTGTTTAATAACTATTGAATAGCTTAATGGTTCGTATTCAGGTTTGGTATGTGTGAGTTTGAGAATTCATGCTTGAAACGTTTATTCCAATCACTTCTTTGTCAAATGTATCATATTCTTGTTATAGAAACTTTGAGCTAAATTGACCTGTTTCCCTTACATACTTATCAAAGAACCCTGAAAAAAAAGCATCAGTACCCACAAAATTATGACGCAGCACAACTGTTTTCAACATTGATAATAATCAGAAATGTTTCTTGAGCAGCAAATCAGCATATTAGAATGATTTCTGAAGGATCATGTGACACTGAAGACTGGAGTAATGGTGAGCATAAAAGGCTTCAACTTTTACCCAGAGAAGGTTCGAAAGGTTTTTTATTTATTTATTTATTTATTTTTTAAGTCATGCATATTTTTGTGTCTTGTCTCTATTTTTATTTTTTTATTTTTTTTGAACAGTGAGTATTCTAACATTTATGGTTTGGCCCCATTCACTTCTTTCATAAGTGCTTTTTTTTCTTGTTTTTTTTAAACAAAACGAGGAACAAGTTTTGATTCTGAGCTTAACTTGAACTGAACCCAGAATGTTCCATTTATGTTAAACGTTGCAAACAACCACCTCTTTTTTTTTCAGTCAAGAAACTTCTCCAGTAAAAAATCTGAACCTTATCCTTTGAGCTACTCAGCATTTCTCCGCTTCTCCAAGTCCACAATAAGTTTCTCTTTTGATCTCAGACAAAGCGATAGCTTTAGCCTGACCACAAGGTTCTGATGATGCCTGAAGTGTCCCAACAGCCCGAGGATGAACCAAGGACGTCTCTTACAGTGTGAGAAGGGTAGGGCTCACAATTAGATCCATCCCTTCTGATTAACACCTTCATTATATACTTCAAAGGTCTCCTTTGTGTGAGACATCCAAAGCTTTCTGCAGGCTTGATCTCAGTGTCTTGCATGCTGATGACCTGACGTTTAATTAAAAGGTCCTTAATGAGTTTACGGATCACTGAGGCTCAGTATTTACCCTATATTGCCGAGTTTGAGGGCGAGACAGCTACCGCTGAGTCTGCTGGGCAATGCTGAAGGTGACCGCAGCAAGATGTCTACAACTTCCTGTAAAAGCTGTCATCACTTTAACCAGCAGTTGTATTGGGCCTAGAGCATTTACACTAGCAGCTGAAGTCTCTCTCTTTTTTTTTTCTTTCAGAAAGGGTCTTATTATAGTCAGTGTGGCGTTACATCCAAAAGACATGGGAGGAGACTTTATTATTCGCTCTCATTTAAAAGTATAGTACATAATTTTCTGGTTTCAAGCTCCATAGCACAGTCTTGGTGGATGCCAAAAAGGTTATTTGCTGTAATAAACAAAAGCTGTAAAGCGCAATCTACTACTCTATCGGTAGAAGAGATGGATAGATGCTTTAGCAGGGGATTACATAAACACACACTTATAGTTTGAGAGTGTGAAAGTGGATTTTGGCAATGTCTTTCTTCTCCCTCCCAGAGAGAGAACGGCATGGCGTTAAAAGCTTACAATCAATGCAGGCTCCGATCCTCTGTTTATCATAAGTTATAAACTGAAATGACTCACAGATCAATGTCACATGTCACACAGTGGAAATCCGATTTACAAGCTTCAGTCCCTGAGAGGAGCATGGATGTGTGTATCCCAGATTTACGCCTGTGAAGAGAGCATATTAGTAGAGAGAAAATAAGAGTGAAACAGTGTATTACATTGTAAAAACTGATGACCTGCAATTGTTAAGGAGCTATTTCCACCCGATTTAACCCATACAATCTAGTTTGGTTGGTATAAATTAATGAGTTTAGGCTGATTCTCTATGAAAGAATATTTTTGTCTTGAATAAAACCTGTTATAAAACCGGTGTAGAGTGGCGGAGAGAATGTGTATATGTATATTTATTTAACTCTGAAGGCTTTCATGTCTCAGCTGTTAAATTTTATTTATATATATATATACATATACAGGTGGATCTCAATAAATTAGAATGTCGTGGAAAAGTTCATTTATTTCAGTAATTCAACTCAAATTGTGAAACTCGTGTATTAAATAAATTCAGTGCACACAGACTGAAGTAGTTTAAGTCTTTGTTTGTTTTAATTGTGATGATTTTGGCTCACATTTTTATTGAGATGCACCTGTATATATATATATATATATATATTTAAACTGTCTTAAAACATTTTTCCATTTGTCATTATCCTTTATTTTTAGCCACTTTTCAAATGTTTTATAAATACATTTTAACTTTACTTATTGCTTTATCCAGACAAAGAAAATCCATCATAAAACAAATAATTATTACATATGAAAATCATTTATATCAATTTTTACTAAAGTTTCTACTGTTGCTCTATTGTGGCATCATTTCCATCACAACCAACAGTTCTACCCTAAATAAAGTTTTCAAATGTGTGTATCCGGTTACAAAAGAGAAACAGATGTTGGTAAGGTGAGCTGGAAAAAAAGTCATGATGTAAAAGATAAAAAATAATTTAGGTAAATAGCATGAACAGAATAATTCCAATCAAATTATGATTGTCAAATTAAGCAAAAAAGCGAGAAAATATTGTGTAATCAAAATTAGGCTTACTGAGAAAAAGAAATTGGCCATTTTATTCCAAAATGTTTAAAAAGTAAGGTGTTTTAAGAGTTTATTTTCTAAAAGTCCACATATATTTTCTAAAAGTGGCCATAATTGAAGAAATGCCCTTATATGTATGTTAGTGAGCAGAAAGAACATGTGTGTGAGTGTGTTTTCCCTCCTGAGCACCTTTTGCATGCTGATTGTAACTCAGTCTCCACATCTCATACTGAAACGCTCATTACCATAAGAAGGAACATTTCTTCTCTCTGTATTTATATGGGTCACTGAAGTCTTGCCAGGGTGACCAATGAGGTTCAATTCAAAGACATGTCACCTATAGCTGAAGGCTACTGCCTGTTTGCATCAGAGTCTGGACTTGACTACAGACTTTAAGAAGTTTTCTAATCCTGATTAAGTTTTTATTATTATAATTATTAATTATGTCCATCAAATTGGCAACACCCCCTCCCACAATCCCATCTGTCTCACTGAGGATGTGGCAAGAAACACACTCTCTCTCACACACACACACACACACACACTCTCTCTCTCTCTCTCACACGGCCTTGTTTGTCTAAAGCCAACCTTAAACATTAAAATATTATCATCTTTCATTATAATAAAATATATTACTATTAAAAGCAACTAATTTTTCTAAACCTATAAATTTTTCTATTGTGCATTTTTCTAATTTAAAAGTCAAATTATTGCAAATTATATAATCAGCAATAATATATATTTGTCATATCATCTTAAATACCATGTCCCCTATTACTTATTAATTCTATGTTAATGTAATATTTTTCAAAATCCTAACATGTTTGTTTATTTTCAAGTTAAAATTTGATTCTGAATACCAGATGTTGGATGTGGTTTCCGACTTTTGTATCACACTGTATATATGTTCATGTAACACACTGAAGACAACAAACATACGAATGTAGCAAAGTTATCTCAGTGGTACCAGAAATCGCAACTTTCACTTTGCACTTCACATTTTCTATTAGTGCCCTTGTGAATGAGAACACTGTCAAAACACTGCAGCTGTTCTGCTTTAGAGTAGTTAGTATGCTTGTTCTATCACTTTAGAGAAATGTACCTGCAGAACTTGCACATGACAGTATTTTAAGAATGTTGGCACTGCTTTGTGTTTTAATTAGAATTTAACAGCACATATGTAATTAGGGTTGTTTTGTCAATGAACATGTGTGTCATTACTTAAAACCTAAAGACCACATCTATTGAAGGTAGAATTCAACAATAAGAATAAAGTACCTTTAATCTAATTAGTAGAACAGCAGGCTAACCATAGCAGGAAAATAAAAAGCTAAAGTAGGTCCCACTTTATATTACACATATGTAATTTAAATATTAGTACAATGTATGCACACAGTGAGTAAACTGTAATAACTAACATTTAATAATTTGCATTTTTCATTACATAGTACTGTAGTTAAATATACTTATAAAGTGAGTCAAGCTGTGTATATTTTATTTATGTCTTGCTGTCTTCAGATCTATTTACGCAAAGAAGCAAACAGATTATTAAACATTCATTTCTGTTTGAATGAACCCTTGTATGATTTCAAGGAAACATTTAATACGTTATCCAGAGATATTTAAAGGAGATATTCTCATGTGAGATATGTATGAATAAAAATGCCACTTAAAAAGGAATCTGAGATACATTTGTAAAGAATAGTATTTACTGACTTGTGTTACTCTGTTTCAAAATGTGCAGCTGGTTCGCCTTAGGGTTACATTATGACATTCAAGCACCGCCATGAACGGATGATAAATTTATGTAATACGGAATCAAATATTGTCTCAATCCATTAAAATCATAGAGTTGTTCATCTGCTATACTATGTTGAAAGTAATCTCCATGTACTGTAAATGTCACAGCGATAGTAATAACTAAACAGCCAGAGCACAATTTATGAAAGCCATTAAAGAGGAGAATGCTGAAATTATGTTACAGGCCATGCAGAAAGGCCTGACACAGCAGATGGTATAAGTGAGCCCAAATCAAATTAAACAAAATCAAACAGAAAAAAGGGGCTTCGCTTGGGTCAGATGTAACATTTAAATTTGTCCACCATGTTCAACTCAACTTCTAATTACATTTGTGTTGATTTTGAGCTGTAATGTTAAATAAATGGCCCAACGGTGGATAATTTGAAGTATTTGTTATGAAATATACATGAAATGAAAGAAGCCCTTAACACTTCATCTTCGCATGAGTTTTGATTGTGTTAGAGCTCTTTCAGGCAGGGCGCAGTGCTGTGGAGTTCTTTTAGTCAATGTCTGTACAGAACATCAATGATGATTTATGAGAATTAATTAGAAGCAGCATACTAATGCTAATGCTATTAACCTCATGGAGTCTGACATTCAAAAATGTTTTTCTCTTTTGTGTTTCCAGTCACTCTAAAATATAAAGGTTCCCATTAGAACCAAAATCTAGATGTCATTTGAACCTTTCTAAGTTCCATAAAGAGATTCGTAATGTCCTTAGAAAACATTCTACGGATGTGTTTTTCTCAAATAATCCATAGAGTCAAGGACAGCAGTTAAATCCACAGAATAAAAAACTTGTTTATGTCAACAACTGTTACAATTCATTCTGTCATAACATTAATACCTTTCCAAAATGTAATAAAATTTGATTCTAATAAAACTTGCTAGAAAAAGGCATAAACATTTACACAACCGGTGATATGAATATGCACACACATGTTGGGTTTCCATGTTCTATGGGAACATTCCCAGCCCGATCTCACGGCAATTCATACATATTTGATGAGGTGGCTAATTCGTATGAACTACGAATCTGTATGATTTGTGAAAAAAATCGAGGTGTTACGAGGTGGCAAATTTTTGGGAGTTCATACGAATGACCAGCGCTAACCCCGCCCCTAAACCTACCCCTCACAGAAATCATACAAAATCATACAAGTGAGGTCATACAAATTCGTATGAATTAGCCACCTCGTAAAATATGTACGAATTGGTTGTGAGATCAACGTAATTGTCACAATCCGCTGGAGCACGGGCACGAGGAAACGAGGAGACGTGGAGATTTCACGTGGAGTCAAAGAGCACAAGGGAAGACATTTACAACAAGTAGACCCTATGAAAAACTAAGGAACATACAGGAACTAATATACACAGGATAATAAGGAACTCAGGTGCAAGGAATCATAAGGCAATCAAACTAAACAAGAACAGGAAAGAGACCATATAAAGGAAACACAGGAAGAACTACGGGGGCAAAACGGGTCCAATAGTCTGACATTTTGCCCCCTCCCTTTCAGGCCAGAACTTAGGAACGGGAGCCCTCTCCTCTTCGGTGTGGCACAGTCGCCGCGCCATACACAGCTCACCCTCAGTCGCGGTGCAGGGGGCGGAGCTCCTCTCCACGCTCACACCGTCCGCCGACTTTCTCCCTCGTGGCGGGCGTTGTTGCTGGCTCATACACCTTGACTGACGTCATTTGCAGCTCCGTCGCTCCGTGCGGCGATGGCTCGTCGGTCGCGGCGGGCTCCCGCTCTCCGTCAGCGGTGGGCTCGGGGCATGC